>NW_006239361.1:218990-223013 GCF_000226075.1 Solanum tuberosum
TGTCGGGTTGGTTTTTTTTAGTTAAAACCAAACCAACCCAAATATAGTCGGGTTTTTTTCAATACCAAACCACTAGTCGGATTTTTTTTCGGTTTGACTCGATTTGCAGTTTGGTTCGATTTTGTACACCCCTACTATAGAATATGATTTCTCTAACTCATTTCGCTCACTAAACAATACAGGTGAGGAAAAAACTCTCACTGAAATAGTAGGAAACTTCTAATTTTTCCATATAAAAACGTTATTGTTTTTTCTTTTCTCATCTATTCAAAAATCAAAATATCGTTGGAAATAACCAAGGATTCTTCATGAAATATAGTGATTTTATTAATAGTGTACATCACTCATATTAGTTATGAGTCATCTAACTATTAAAAAATAAATAATGTTTAATAATAAAGATAATTTTTTTATATAAAATAACAAATTGTTTCTTAATTTTTAAAGTTAGATATATATTTTAATATAATGAACATGTAAAGGAGAAAGTATATATATATATATAATAGGAGCAACAATATATTTATTTTTGATGTTAAAGGGTGGTCCCAAAGCCAAGTGATACAAATTGAATATTGTCACGCCAAGACTAGCCACCATGCAGATTGCAGATAGGTTAGTGTGAGTTTCTAAATTTTGTAAGAGCATTTATTAACTTTAGGGTTGGAAGGTGGGGGACCCTTTCATCCGCACCGCGAAAAATCACATGCGTGTCTGATTCTTTTTTTCAACGAGTTAAAGCTATAATTTCCTTTTTCTTTCTAAAATGGCGGTGAGAATCAAATCCAATACTTTTTATTTACTTTTGTTTGTGTATGACCTTCTCATTTGAAGAAAATTAAAATATTTAAGATAAACACACTTTTATTTACTTAATTATTTTTACAACTGTAGCTTTCATTTTCCGTGTTACTCACGATATGTGCAAAAGTAGTGTAGATACATATATATGTAAAACATATTTCACTTACATATATATAGTTCAAATCGAATGAAATACATACAATGTGTCTATGGTAAAACCTCTACATCTTTCACTAATTCCCTTCAAAGGATGGAGCTGAATGATCGAAAGGCGATTCAATTGAATCTCTCTTTTGTCAAAAGATTATCACACAAAATTTCAATTGAGTCTATAATAATTTTTTTAATCAAGTATTATATTTTGAGGTTAGATCTAACTCTCTTCATTACAACTTTTCGTTGGAATAAGATTTCCACTATTGAATAATAGCTTAATCGGAAAAATAATAATTACTTCATCATATTTTGGGAATTTTTTTTAATCAGAATTACTAACTCACCTAATAACTTCCATCTCCCCACCCAATATTTCACAATATTTTTTCTCCTTATATACACGTATGTGGATGAACGGTTTGTGCACTAACTAAAACACAACTACATTAATTAAAAACGTCATAGCAAAAATCAACTTAACGAATTCGCATCGAATATTTACATTAAATCATATCATTTTATCATAATTAAATAATCTTATATAAAATATTATATATAATATACTGTAATTAATTATAGTTAAACGAATTTTTAAAATAAAATTTACATATCATACAATTATTGACTTAATATAAATACTCGGTATAAATAAGTTTATCTTTCCGTATTGGATTATACTTTTCCATGTGTTGATGATCAAGGAAAAGATTAAGATAAAAAGAAAGAAATGAAAGGAGCATTTTAACCAGACAGGATTAAAATTAATCAAAAGTAATGAGTAATTAAGATATTCCTTGCAGATTATGGTGGAATGGTAACTGGGATCGCTCCATATGAAAAATTCTATTGGAAAAGTCGTTTCTAAAAATGAATTCTGTAATATACGAATTTGTATTTAATCAAATCCCAATATAAATATCGGACATTCATCGTTAGCTGTTTCCTTGTGTGGAGTTTCATTGGCACTTTCCTCCAGAATTGCCATTTGTTGGATACTTAATTCTCATCATATATAGATAAATAGATCGTTATACATTGGTGACAGCTGGTTTAATTTATGACTTTTTCTAATTAATAAAAACACATATGACTTGGTGTAGACAATCAAGAAAATGACTTGTGTTACTAATTAAACTGTAAAAGTAGAAAAAGAACTTTTAATTCTTCCTACAAAAAATAACTAAGAAATAAAATAAATAATAAAAGTGGATCTTCCTAAACAATTGATATTTTAATTAATTAATTGTTCTTTAATGTTACTTTGTTCTTTGTATAGAACCTAGATAGAAAAAAATAGTATAAAGCCTAGCGATAAAAAAAAATTATGAAGATATATGCCAAAATCCACCATGGCCACTCACTAAAATTTAAATTTAACTTATATACACAGAGAGTATAACGATTTTTTTAGATTGTGATATTTATTTAGTCATTATTAATGAAAGTTTGAGTTTACCTATAATTATTCTAATAAGTGATCGATTATGTAAATATTATTGCATAAATCTTAAACTCTTTAATTTTTGCGATTCAAAAATAATTAAGAGAGATAATTGTAGGATTATTCCTCTAAAAAACTTTCAAGATTTATGTGTTGATGATGCTAAAAGCTTCCAGATGGAAAATTTTCTTTTACCACTAAATAAATCTTTTTCTTTATTTTATCTTTCTTTTCTCTCACATTTTTTTCTATAGATTTTTTTTTTTTAAAAAAATAATCCTGGAACATATTCCATTGGTTGTTATGTTCCCCAGTATCTAATTTTAGTATGTTAAAATCCAATAACATGTAGACACTCGAGAAATTAAAGGAGGTTGATTAATTTAATGTGTCAATTAAACTGTTTGATTCAATGATTAATTGATTATATTCTATCATCCCCTAGGGGATATGTGTACATTGAATATTGGTTTAACCCATATTTGAAATTAAACTTTATCTTGAGGAGAAAAAACTATGAATTTTTGGTGAATTTTCAAGGGAGCAGATAGTTTAAGATGATCAATTAATTAGATGTTTAACCGTTAGAAAATACTTTTAATATGATATGATATGATATTGTTTGTACAATTTTCTCCAATAATAAAAACTTACACTACTACGAATATTCAAACCTATCTTATTAACTATCGATGTGTAACTATTAGTCTACTAGTGTGCCACCTACATCAGTTAAGTATTTATGTCCACAAAAGCGCATCGATTCTTTTTTATGTATGTGTCCTTAAAACTATGGATGAAGGTAACAAATCAGGCCATAAAAGGGTAAAAACCCCTATTGTCGTCTTTTCATCACTTTAATATCTCTATACTCATATCGCTGAACTATTAGCTTTGGTATCAATTGTTAGGTTAAACAACCAAATATACTTTTAACATGATATGATATTGTCCGCTTTGAATGATCAGGTCCGAATAATTTTCTCAAAAAATCTCACATCATTAAGAATATCAAATAATTGCTAAATAACTTAATTTTTTCAACCATGAATGTGGGACTTTGTTCACAAAACCCAAACATTAATTATGCTTAGGAATCTAACACTAATTAAAGGCTCTAATAAAACATAATTAGCACTTTCGAATAGAATTCTTGCATCTTATAAATAAAGATACTATAATATAAAAGATTGGGAATTTAACACCAAGGGGTCACAAAAAGAGAGAACATAAATGGCTTTACATGATTGGACTCTATGAAATCCAATAATTTTGATATGATAAATAAAAAAACATGTAAAAGAACATAAAGAAGGGAAAAGGCAAAAAAAATCTATGTGAATCGCTTTTTATTTTAGATTCACCATTAATCTTATTGAAATTATATTTCAAACCCAAAATAATAGTGACTTAGATTATAAAAAGTAGAGCAACTTTCACATATAGCAAACACAAAATTCATATTTGTATATATGCTATAGCAAAGTTTGCATATTTGCGCTCCATAGCAAACATAAATATGTATATTTCGCTATACATATACAAAAGAAAGCAGTTGTATAATCTGCTTTGGTATACATAAACAAAAAGATCAATTGTATAAAGTGAGAGAGGCGAGTGAG
>NW_006239361.1:223409-225921 GCF_000226075.1 Solanum tuberosum
GGCGAGTGAGATCTGGGAGAGGGGAGAGAGGGGACGAAAATATATGTATATATACAATTTTTACGCATTTTATACATTTGCGTTTTTGTATAAAGTGAGAGAGGCCAGTGAGACAACAAGATCTGGGAGAGTGGCGAGCTAGATCTGGGAGAGGGGAGAGAGGGGACGAAAATATATGTATATATACAATTTTCACGCATTTTATACATTTGCGTTTTTGTATAAAGTGAGAGAGGCCAGTGAGACAACAAGATCTGGGAGAGTGGCGAGCTAGATCTGGGAGAGGGGAGAGAGGGGAACGAAAATATATGTATATATACAATTTTCACGCATTTTATACATTTGCGTTTTTGTATAAAGTGAGAGAGGCCAGTGAGACAACAAGATCTGGGAGAGTGGCGAGCTAGATCTGGGAGAGGGGAGAGAGGGGAACGAAAATATATGTATATATACAATTTTCTCTCGCTTTATACAAACACAAACGCACTTTATACACTTACGTTTGTATAAAAAATGAGAGAGGCGAGGGAGAGAGCGAGAGTGGCGAGCGAGATTCACCCGGAGAGAGGTGAAATAGCAACAGTTTGCTATGAGGTACAATTAAATCAAACTATATTTATAGCATTTAATTTGAATTAATAGTAGATGTATATATACAATTTTCTCTCGCTTTATACAAACACAAACACATTTTATACAATTTGTGTTTTTTTGTATAAAGTGAGAGAGGCGAGCGAGATCTGGAGAGTGGCGAGCGAGTTTTGGGAGAGGGGAGAGAGGGGAACGAAAATATATGTATATATACAATTTTCTCTCGCTTTATAGAAACACAAACGCATTTTATACATTTGTGTTCGTATAAAGTGAGAGAGGCGAGCGAGATCTGGAGAGTGGCGAGCGAGTTTTGGGAGAGGGGAGAGAGGGGAACGAAAATATATGTATATATACAATTTTCTCTCGCTTTATACAGACACAAACGCACTTTATATAGTTACGTTTGTATAAAAAATGAGAGAGGCGAGGGAGAGAGCGAGAGTGGCGAGCGAGATTCACCAGGAGAGAGGTGAAATAGCAACAGTTTGCTATGAGGTACAATTAAATCAAACTATATTTATAGCATTTAATTTGAATTAATAGTTTGCTATTATATACAATTTTCCCTAAAAAGTATCGTCAGATTTTCATATAGTTTCATCTAATCAAAGTATTAAAGGAAAAAAGAAGCTAATTTTAAGAGCAACTAGCTAACTCCCTTTCCTACGAGATTAAGATGTGATTACCTAAAAAAGAAAATAGCAAGAACTGAAATCTCATCAAAATGTTATATCCATAATTATAACGTGCTAGTTTGCTTAACTATCTTCAAAATAAACTAGCATCATCATAATTCATATCCAATAACCTTAATCCCAAAATTCAATCAAGCAGTATGCTAATGTTTTTATAATTTGAAGACGTGGAAGTTGGGAAAACAAGTTCCACGTACAGAGTGGTATTTCAAATTGATTGTATTTTTTCCGTCCTCCAGTACACCTCATCTTCACTTCACTCTCGTAGCCTCTATCCCCCACCACCCGACACCCCTAACCCAGCCAATTATATAGATGATACAATTCAGAGCCCTTTGTAAAATGACTCTATTAAAAAAAAAATGGTGATAGCGGAGGGGAAATGGGGAGGGAATTACAATGTGGGGCATCGGACCATCATCAACAAGGTGGGAGTTCAACTCCTCAATCACTAAGGCTATAACTTATTTTTTTTAACAAACTAAATTAAAATAACATTTCTCGATAAGTTAACAAGTTACTAATTTGTGTACTATTAAATTATTGATCACTGAATTAATAAACTTTCTTGATCGAAAAGGGATTATCGTTTATTTATTTGTAATATATATTGTCATTTGCTAACATTTAAACAACCCTTAGAAAAAGATCAATTTGATCTGTAAAAAAGAATCACCAACTAATAAGCAAAATTAAATAAAGAACAACTAGCCATACTTTCAAAAAAAGAATATTTATGGTTTGACTTAAAAGAAAAGCCCTAGACCTAAAGTATTTTTTTATTTTTTTTACGTGACTAACTAATTTAAATTTGCATGTCCGCAAGACTCTCTGATGAATAAAGCATTTCCTTATCAAAGGCAACTTTATTTCCAATACTCTACTCTGAATTGGTTAAGAATCTGAATTTCGAAATACATACCGCCCCACAATAACTTTTGGTTGCTCAAGTTAATTAACACCAAAAGCATTGGTGTCTCCATTAGCACCTAAAAGGCTAAGACCCCTAAAACCCTAGCCATACATAAATATATACATACACACATAAAAAAGTTAACATAAATATGAATATAATTATAGTATATATATGTGTATCAAGTCAGTAGACCCGAAGGAGCCAGGCAATAGATGGGTGGTCCTAAACTGATAACAAAATGGCTGGCACAACAGAAAGATTGGTTTATATATATATATATATATATATATATATATATATATATATT
>NW_006239361.1:226279-240180 GCF_000226075.1 Solanum tuberosum
ATATATATATATTAGACTAGGAGTAGACTGAGACTAGTAGGGTGGTCCTCTTATAACAGTTATTCCTTCTATGTAAATAAAAATATATTATTCTTCTACCCCATCCACCCACCCCACCCTCTCCGGTGGATGGCTATGTTTGAAATTTTAATAAGAGGATTCAAAAAAATCGAAAGAATGATACTATTGAAAAAAAAATAAAAAATAAAAAAAATATATATATACACTATCAATCATGTGTTTAAAGATGAATATTCATTCTAAACAATGGTAGATATAACTTTTTTTAAGTTAATGTAAATAGAGCCAAACTTGTCTATAACAAATGTTATTTGGTTGTTGTAGCAAGATGTTGTTACAAAGAGCAAATAATAGTATAGCATAAAGTGAAAAATCGACTCCATAGAAAGCATAGTTATTATAGAGAATGATTATATCATTAATCTTAATTCATCTCTCTTTACTCCTCGATGAATATTATTGCATTCACTATTTCAATAATAACTAGTTTGAACTTGTATAAATAATAGTAGTATATATGAATATAGTATATAAAGTTCGCCTGAGTTTATAGTTGAAATTTTTATTTCACACTTAAACTTTACGAGGAATAATCTATCGCACCCCATGTTAGGCCTTCATATATATATTAATTCTTTCTAATTTTATTTAAGTAAATTTGTCATAAAGGTTTGTGATATAACGCTATTTTTATCGTTTGCCTACAAAATATTGCCAAGGTTTTTTGTTAATATATAGCTAGTGGACAGTAGATATGTTCATTACGAACAAAAGGAGTACGTCATGTTGATATATAAACGTCTAATTGGATCATTCACATCTTAGGATCACGTACTCAGTGGCGGATCCAGAATTTTCAATAAGAGGTTCAAAATCTAAAAAATTAGACACACGAAGTAGTCGAAGGGGATTCGACATCTACTAGATATATACCTAAAAAATTATTTTAACCACATATAAATCATATAATTTTCCGCTGAAAGGGGTTCGGATGAACCCCTCATTGTAAGGTGGCTCCGCTACTGCACGTACCAATAAACATATTGAACTATTCATGTGGTTGAGAGTTCTTGCAACATATCAACGCAAATATTAAGGGAAAAAATCGATATATAACAGATGAACTTGATGACCACATAATATAGTGGTTGATAGTAATATATGATGGAGACAGAAAATCTTCACTAATTAAGCGTATGAAATCAGCCATAGGATACAAATCAATATTCCCTCCGTCTCAAATTACGTATCGTCCTTATTAAAAATATACTCATTCTATCTTAAAGACAAAATCCTTAGTAGTAACACTACACCAAAAATGATCTTTAGCAGTAATTAATTGATAGTTATAGTTTAATTATCGCTAAATATATATTTTTAGAGGCAGCACTCTTTGTAAATGTCTCTAGGTAAATCCTATAGCGATATTGGATCCAATGATAATGTTGGTAAATGTTTTAACACTCTTTGTTAATGTGCATATTTATTGCTGCTAAAAACTGTTTTTGTTATAGTGTAATTGTTCTTGAATACTACAAACACGTCAATTGTGACACATAAATAAAATAAATATTACATCTTCAGACACAAATAAAAGCTAAATAGTTAAATACAAAGCATATAGATGAAAACACGACAAATATTTTAATACGATCAAGGTATACACATTTATTTATATTTTTTTGGTTGGTGCAAGAAACATTTCATTGTCAAGGGACAGATGTATTATCCATTTTGAGTAAATAAATGGCAGTCATGACAAAGGGTGACAAAATAAATTGAAGGAAAAAAAAATTAGCATTTGCAGAGGGGCAATACTCATTTATTAGTCTTTTTTTGTTGCTATTAAAAGAAAAGTCAGACAAATTAAAGATAGCTCATATTTGAACTTATTTAATCAAAATCTCAGTTGCTTTCTGCTTTTCAAATTGTAAATATTTTGTTTGTTGTTTAGCCACAAACTTATTCTTCTTACAAAACTTTTTTTAAAATCGATGACGCACGATTCAAAACTTGATATATATCTGTTTTTTTATTCGTCTACATTCGGATATTAAGTTTTGCTTTTGTAATTAAGGGCGATAAAATTAGCTTATGAAAACACGATTCTCCATGAATTTGTTTAAGTTTGATGTTAAATGTTGTTTCTCTTCAATTAAAGGACTGAGTTGTTCTAGCAAAAGGGGCATCAAATCTTGCAAGACTTATTTTAAGGTGCTTATCGAGCGTAGTCCGATTGCTAAATCATTATAGAATTGTTTAAGATATTAATAATCAATCGGTTATTGATTATTAATGATTCGATTATCATTTTAACCGTTAGTAAAAATCTAAATTAAAAGGAAGTCACACTAAGAAAGTTTTATTAAAACAGTTAGTGGAACCTAATAAAGCTAAATAACACCAATATTTCTCAATCAAAAGAACCTTAATGCTCATATTAAACTATATAATAGTTGATTTTTTCATTTTATAAAAACACAATACTATGCACTTGGAAGATTAGCCTTTATTGTATACTCCTAATAATGTATTGTCACATTAGCTTTCGTTAAGGGATTACTTAGCATACCAGACACTCAATTATTATTGAGTTATCGGTTAATCTATTAAGGAAAAAAAAAACTACATTGTTATCAAATCATTAGACGAATAATCCATACCAATAAATAAATAGTATTTTTTCGATTTGATTTTGAACCGTCTAATTTATATCGATATTTAGTGGAACAAACAATTTGACAAAATACTCCTCTTCATTTTTATTTATTTGTTTGCTTTATTTATGCCTTTCCTTTTCTCCAACGGTGAAAACATTTTTAAGTTTAAAAATTAAGAAAAGTATTTTCAACTATTTTTTATATAATATATATTTCTCTTTTGGCAAAGCCTAGAAGAAAGGGTTATTATTACGTCCATGCATGCTCAAAAAAAAAGAGGTGATTATCTTTTACTTTGGAGGCTTTTTGCTTCTATGTGACTAAATTTACTTATAATAGTACATATGATTTTTAACTTTTTTTATTATTTTGTTTAGAACATACATTTTTTCACTATTATATGGTACAACAATAAAATAAAAAAATGCATCTACTTTTTTACCCAAGCAAACAATTACTTAACAAATGTGGAAAAGAAAAAGTAAAGATAAAAAGAATAAGCACGAGGCAACTACTATAACTTTTTAAAGGCAAATGATGGAATGGAAATGACTAATGGGCTTCAACATCACAAAATCATTGGTGGAATTTCTTACCAAGACTTATGACTTGATTGGGATTTAAACTTTCGGAGTAGTTCAGTAGCTGGTTAGAATTATAAAAGTATACTTGTAATAAAGTTACTAATGATACAAATATTAGTTAGCAGGTTACAAAAATGCAAATTAAATAGACAATATTCAGTTGTGTTTGCTCGGACTCTCCAAAGATGTTATACTCACACCTCGGCATTTATGAAAAAGGCAAGCAACATAGATATACAGAAGAATAATAAACACAATCATAAGACTTATAATCCCATTTAATATAAGGTGTAGAAGTAGAGGCCTTAAAAGAACAAGAAAAGAGTTGACAACTAACAAGATTTAAATCCAGAAATTTCAATAGCACAATCCAACAAGTCTTAGAAACTCAGAATACATTCATAATTAACATCAATTGGAATTAGTGAAGATGAATACATTAGATGGGTACAAATGTATACAACTACAAGCTGGAAAAGGACTAAAGAAACTGATACACAACACACACACACAACAAGACCATCATAAATGTCCTATGGACGCGAATACGTCCGTATGGTTTTCCATTTCAAATAAGACTAAGAACATGTTACATTGCTCAATGAGGGGTCAACAGACCCAAGTATTGGGTCTGTAACTCCTGCTGAATAATCTAATGCTAATCTACAACATCCTAAGGCTACCAAAATTTGAGGAAGATCAAGAATCTTCTTGACTTTGTTGTGAAGGGAGGGAATTAGCACAGGTAAGTAAGAGGTTGTAGAGGTTCTCTGCTGTGGGACGGTCGTTTGGATCCTTCTCAGTACACCAACGATAAATAGAAACGAGAAGTTTCAGGATACGAGATTCAGATTGTTTCTTGTCAAGGTCCGAGCTAGAACAAGACTTTGCTAGATCCTCTAGCTCTGCTTTGGACGCAGCCATTGCCTCTAATTTTTCGGTTAATTGTGGCCGTTTACCCGCCTGCATGTGTTAAACATGAATTACATTGTTTTCTACCATTTAAAGCAATTCAAACAAAAACTTGTTTTTTTTTAAATGTGCATGCGACAAGTGTACTTCTGCAGGCAGTTCTTATGAACGAAAGCAATATAAGGAAGAAAACCATGAGAGCTCCGAAATATCCAACAACCAAGATGCTAGAACCATTAGCCTTTTGAGCAACCAAGGGCAGCCATAATAAAGATTGTCCAACAGGGGACTTTGGAACTTCTGAAGTCCTCATCACACAATGATATTTCAAGCACACTAGGTACTCATCATGGTATTTAGAGCATTAATAATCGAAGGTTAGAGATCAAGAAATACCTGAAGAGAATGGTGGATATCTAACTCGGATGACTCTGAGTAAGGAAGTTGCAGTGTTAACAATTCCAGAAGGACGCACCCAAACGACCAAATATCAGCACCCTACATCCAAAGTAAGACAAGTAAAAACCTAGTTCGGAAAACCTTTGAATACATTAAGCTAGAATTGCAGTTTAGACATGACAAAAACTCACTTTATCTTTCAAGTCACCAACTCAAAGCAATTAAACTCATTTGTTCATCTTCAAAAGGAAAAAGATAATACAGGAAATTAGCACCTATAAATACTTTTTTGTTGTTCAATAACCCATTCTAGCCAATTTACCCATCTATTGAATTTGGGTTAAGGGTGAAATAATCCACCCGCCCCTCCTGATATTTTTTGGCCATAGTGGACTTATTTTAGGTCCTATTTAGCTTTCATCTACCTATTGAAACGGGGAACCTGCAAAGTCAAAGCAAGAAAAACCTTTTTACCTTGAAGCAACTCATCTATAACCTAGAGACCTTTTCAACTTCAAAGAAGTAAGAGATAATATTCCCCAACCCCTTTTGCCACAGGATACATCCTCTGAGATTAGCCGTCATATAAAAATAGTCTCTCAAAAACAAAAATCCTCATCTCCGAAATAGATTCAAGCATCAAAAATGAGGAAATTTAAACAAACAAATTACCAAGAAAGTAAGGTGAAAATTTGAATTTGTCAATGAGTACATATTATTGTTCTTTAATCAGTAGCAGTGCAGCAATAGAGCAGACAAAATATGCTTTCTTTTCTAGCTTAAAACATTTGAAGTTAATAATGACAAGATAAAGCTGAACTTTAATAGAGGAATGAGTGATATATCAGTTTTTAGTAGAAAATGTGTGTCTTTTGAAGGTGGTAAGTTCTTGATTGTGTTGAATTGATTTTACCCCAGGGTGACAAATTGGCAAATCAGAAAGAACCACATTGTTTTAGCAGATCAGAGCACCCGGTGGGGCATTTAATTGGTACTTGTTAGTAGAGAATTCAATGGTTAGGATTCTAACTTCAAGGATTGGTGACTTTTTTTTTGGTCAGAAGGATTGGTGACTTACCAACCCATAGATATTGCGCTTATTCATCGCCTGAAAGACCTCAGGAGCCATCCAACGAGGTGTACCAACACAAACATCTGGTGGAGGAATTCCAGCATGGGCAATGCAGCAAGTATGTAAGTATGAACGAAGGGGAATTGCCATATCGAAGTCGCATAGCTTTACTGTAGGGGTACCATCAACTCTCTTCTTATCCAGATCTATCAGGATGTTTTCACTTTTTATATCACGATGTATGATATGCCTAGAATGCAGCTCTGTCAACGCACTTGCTACATCTCGGGCAATAAATACCGACAGCTCAACGGGAAGACGCTTCTCACCAGCATTAGATAGCTTATCTACATGTTTCTGCCAGTTAAGGACAAGAAAGTAAAATGAGCTGAATACAAAAGGCAATCAGGTGTTATTTATACCCTTCCAACCTCAAAAGGGAAAGGAAATAAAGGAGAGGAAAGTCAGGTACGAGAAGAGTTCTAGGAAAACATATACCTTTAGTGAACCCCCTTTAATATGCTCCATCAAAATGGCAGACTGCAAAGTACGACTTTCTGAACTGCCATCTGATGAAGGAACCCATCTTGAAGATATTTGATGACCATAATATTTGACAATGCACGAACTGTTTAAGACACCCAACACCCTAACTTCTCCAATACAGTTAAACTCAAAATTCTTAATCTCATCCGCTGTGGACTTGGACATCTCTAGAGTTCGCACCTGCAGTGGCAAAAATGTTCATTCAATCATCTAAACCTCAATCCTGAACTAGTCGGTATCAGTCATATGACTCTTTTATATTCATTCCGCTCAATTCAGGTTAATTGAGCAGAATAAATTTAAAAAAAAATCAACTATGCCTCGTCAATAAAGATGCTAGCCGAGAAAAATTCCCACATTCTAGTGGTATAATACGTGTCACTAATTAATCAAGTTTTATCAGCAGATAAATGAAAAATTTGCAAAATGAAAAGCATAAGCCTGCAATATAATGGATTCCAGCTGAATAGCAGAATAAGTCAAAAAGGATTGCTTTGCTTCTTATCTATTTCAAATTTCCAAAACAAATCAAAAGCACAAGACCAGATAGACTGGTAAATTCCAGTCAATAATGGAAAGTACAATAAAGCCAGAAAAATCATTTTCTAATTGTTGTGGGTTAACACATAAACATGTAGTTCAGTCACTCTAAGAATAAAACATATTTAATTCAAGTCATTGAAGTTTGGAATAAGAACTTAAGTATATTTGCATAATAATAACTGGAGAACTTAAAGGCAATCAGGAACCACACCTTTGCCAGAGTCTCAAGGGATCCCAATTTACACGGGACGAGGGTTGAGGAGGGAGCTTTATGAATTTTATCAGCACCGGTTAGAGAAGGAAAAGAACTAACTTGACCAGGACTAGCATCTGGCACAACAGGAACATTTATCCGGTTCAGTGGAATATACCTGAAAGAAACAGCAAGCTCAGTGATCTGGCCATTTTCATTCCGACATAACTCAGGTAAACTAGAGATTTTTAGTAACTAAGGAACTACTCAAGAAGCTGGCAATTTCACCCCAAAATAACCAATAATCACACTGGCTAAATTGAAAATGCAATATCGTCATACACGTGTATTGATATAAATGCTTGTAGTACCAGAAATTAGTCATGAAGAAAGTAACACAGAATTGGAAAATCATTGACCTGCAAAAGTATTCTGGATCTGTCTCTTCTCTGATATCAAGGGGATGACACGCATCAACTATCATTCGAACCCATGATTCACCCCTCTTTACCACGATCACATTCCACGCATGCGGTGAAAAATCCAAATAACCCCTAACAAGCTCACAAGATATTCGAGGTTCTATTCGGTCACACAGGTACTGCAGAAGACAAATGAAATTTATCAGTTCATAATAATAAACTAAATTCAGAACCACCATATCTAATTAGAAACATGTCTGATGACAAAATACCTTCATAAGCAAGGCCCTATGCCTACATACACCAAACTGCAAACTCCCAATAGGAACAACAATAGAATTTTGCCTTGATTTTATTGAGTGAAGTGCTTTCTCACAAAGATTAAGGAAAAGTATATCTTCTGAGATGCTAGGACTCTCTTTTGTGACCATGCTGGTAGTGTCATCATTTCCAGTAGGGCATGTGCAGACAAAAGGCTTGCTATAGTTCGACCCAGATACATCTTTCCTTGCCTTCTGTACAATATTACTTTTGTCACTTCCACCAAAATGATCCGACACTAAAAGGGCAAGCAGTGATGCAATTTGCAAGTTGTCTACAGCAACATGTTCTCTATCTTTAAACAGACCATCTATCTGATTAAAATGAAAGATTAGAGCTTGAGCACGTAGAGCAATGGCATCCAGCATTTCATCTCTTTGCCTAAACAGATTAAATAAGTAATCAAAATGAGTAGAGAGGCAAAGCATTCCCTGAAGTTAGTAGTTGAGGTCCATAACTATTAGTCTATTAATGGCATGCAAACATGGAAGTTACCTATCAACTAAAATGACTTCCCGTGAATCAAGATGCAAATTCTGCTCATAACTCCTCAGCGACATAAATGGCCGATCTCGCCCAGCATCATAAAAGCCATCTGGTAAATAATCATCAATACCACAGAAAGACATCATGCTGTATTTGCAGGATACCTCTGAATGATCTGTTGGTCTGCGGGTTTTGCATGGTTTTGGATTATCAATGACCCCATCCAGGTGCCTTTTCGATTTTGGAGGACTATTAGACACCTCTGAAGACAAACTTTCCTCAGCCACATCAGCAGCATCAGAAACAGAACCTACTGAAGCATCACATGTTTTACAATTCTGAATATCTATGCATGTTTCAATGGAGTCAGAAGCAACACATGAAGGTCTTCCTATATAATTGTCCTCCTTTAATCTGATATGTTCATCAATACCACTAGCTAAAGAGCCTTTGCACTCAGCTTCTTCAGGAATCAGTTCTTTATCATGTGTATCATCATCCACTATGCTTGATGAGGCCTCCACCAGAGAATCATCAATTAGCTTAGAATGTTTGCAGGCAACACATTTCCTGCTGTTGTTTAATCGCTCTTGACGAGCCCTCTGTTGCATATAATACTGCCGCTTCCATTTCTTGGATTTTCGAGGCCGAAAACATCGATGACTGGGTGATGAGCCACATAAATGACCTGACAATTTGATAGAAACTCCTACACAATTAAAAGTTCACACATCAGACTTCTCAAAGGTACTACCCTTCCGAACAACACTTCTTAGAAGGGCAACAAACAAGATTCAAAGGAATCAGAATGTGCAGAAATAGCAATAGATATAAGGAGGGGAGACAAGAGATTCCGAGGAACTCACCATTTTGGGTATTCTCAGAAGTTTCCTGTTCATAACTTTCAAGCACGTCCATTTCTGAAGACGAACTGGTGGTGTCATCCTTGGACAAATCTATGAAATTCCCCTCCAAATTGCAGCATACCCATGAAGGAATCGAACACCACCTACGAAGCTTATTGTGCTTCAGCAAATTTCAATGAAGATATATGGGTCAGGATAAGGTAATTATAATATATCAAGTTACTTGACTAGACAATTGAGACAAATACATTTCGGGTTTTTTTCCAGTGGGATGCAAGAATTTCATCCACATTAAGAGTAGATGCCTCTCATGTTATAAACATTTATCAGAGAAGGAAAAGAAACTAGAGAAAAAGCCTAAAAGCAACAAGACTAGAAAGAAACTGTAATTTCAGTAACACATACCTGAAGATTGAGACTCTGCAGATTATACATTGAAAGGAGATCAAGATTCTCCAAGGATGTTAATCTATTGTTAGAAAAGTCCAAACTCTCTAATCTTTGCAGAGAAGACAACCCCGGAGGTACTTCAATCAGTTTATTATTAGCAACCTTCAGTGACAGTAAGGAGTTAAGATGAGTTATCTCAACAGGTAAATTCTTCATCTTATTGAATGAAAGATCAAGGCACTCCAATTTAGAGAGGCAGGCTATTTCAGGAGGTAAATATCTGCAAGAACAGCAAGGAACAATGGCATTATAATGGAGTACAATGATAAAAAAAAGATAAAATGGTTTATAGATATGAACTGAATCTACAAGTTTATGGTTCACAACTTTCAACCTCTAGCAACCAAAAGTAAAGCACTGCTTGCCAAAAGAGTAGCAGAATGAAGTTTTAGCCTTTCAGATATCAAAACAATAAAATGTGATGTACAGATATTTTTAGATATCAGACCTCATCTAACAAAATGTATCAAGTGTCAAACAACTTAAACATGACTTTTATCTGAAGAGTCAATATTCTGGCGTAACTGCACCCAATAAAAGGAACACTATAAAATACAAATCCTAACACCTATTTCCAATTTGAATCCTCCTTCCAACTGCAAAAACGACTAATTTCCAGTCCTACCAACATTAAGCAATGATATACAACTGATAAATTACACATGCTAAGCAAAAGTTCACTTAATCTGCTATTAGCTATAGGACATACTACTGTGATGGAAAGATGTGACAGCAACAGGCTCGCAATTCTGAAGTGTGAAGTGTGTGGACACCTTTTGCACCTCAAACTCCTTGAGGCAGCATATTCTATATTCCATACTCCAAGCGAACAAAGTCACTTCATATACTTCCCTTTTCTTTTTTTCCTATTGGAGACCTGTGAGATTTAAGACGTCTATAACTTTAAAATTATGTGATGTACTCGTGCATAGGCTTTTCATAACACCTGCTAATCAAAAGTAGAATGATGTCTTCAGGGACCAAAAGATAATTCTCAAACAAAATGTGGACCTTGAGAGGGTATAATTGCCAGGAGACAACAGCAACCAATATGCTGCAAATTGATTAACCAGCCAGATTTTTAATGTCTCAAAATCTTTAACTCGTTGTAGTTGCAAGAAACAACAAGACGGAGATGAAGGGAAAAGTCTTCTGGTGGCTGCATAATGCCAACCTCAAAATAATAAATTTATCCATTATAAAGGCAAACCATATAACCTCTTCAGCTGTCAAATTACATGAGGTAAAATAATAAGATGATTTTAACCTAACTAAGATGCACTATAGGATAAGAAATCCCATAAACAAAAAATAAAAATTTCAATTAAAGGAAACACAAATAAATAGTTAAAAAACAACACTCTTTACGACCCTTAACCAAGGGATAGTTATGCTATGTACTATCGACTAATCCTAATATCGTATCATATCCTGGTTGAACTTAGTATGGTCCTAGAGTAGAACCTGATACCCTTTGAAGAATGCTAAAGTCTAAACTCCCGATAAACAACTTACAAAATTTTGTGCATATCTTTTGGTCCTAATTAACAAACTTCAATCTCATGAAGCATCTAAGCAGCAAAAACAAGTCTTTATTTTCTTTTATGCTCCAGCTGTGTTACCACATCCAAAATTTCTTTGAGAAGATCTGTTGTTTTTGTAAAACTTTTACTAATCATGCATAAAATTGTTTTGCTTGGTCATGTCAATCTACAAAACAAGTTTGAACTAACAGGAAAATTTTGTACCCGAAAACTGAAACTAACCATTTAAACCTGCAAATACTTTTTCCCTGTCTTTACCTCCTTAAAGAGACCACAAAAAACATCCTGGTAGGATGCTCTACCTACCTAGTTTCCCCTGTATTAATGGAAGTTTGTGTGATCATGTACCCTGCTTAATACTATTTAACTTGGGGCTTATAGTTGCAGCAGCTAGCACTTGTAAAAACAATAGTTTAGCAATAAACTTGTTCTATTAAATTCAAATTACTTTAAGGAATGCAGCAAAAGCGAAAAAGTGCAGATGCAACCTAATCTTCCAATAACACCAAAAGCACATTGAGCTGCAACCTGCACATGAATTTAGTGCAACAATATAGACAAGTTCACAGAGAAACATCATCGAATTGGTTTAATATTTATACATTGACAAAGTCAGAAATTTTATGTTATCAAGTTAACTGACAGCCAACTACAGGTAATTTGTCTATAGTAAACATGAGTTTAGCGTAAATAAACTTAGATAGAATTATTGCAAGAAGAAACAGATCTAACCTGATAGAAAAATGACAGACAGAGAGCTTAGTCAGGCGCTTAAGACCAGCAATATCTCTTAAAAGTGGGAAAGCTGAAGGTCTAGAGGGAACTTTACATAGCTCCAATTCTTTCAAATTCTTTAACTTCTGCAAATCCAATCCACTCATCCCAGGAAATGATACCTTCACTTGCAAACTCTCTAATTCAACCAAATTCCTTAACTCTCCAGTTGGAAACAAATTAACCTCATTCCCAAAAAATTTAAGTATCTTAACCTTCCCAAGTGCACCAATTGCCTTAGGAATCAAATTAAATACATTCTTATACATATACAAACCTTCAACCCCACCTTCTACACCTTCCAACAATGGAAAATCCAAACTTTTCCCCGAAATATCAAAACTTGAATCAAACCCAGAAACCATCTTGCTCGAATCTTCCTCTAAACCCGTCAATTCATCACCTCCGTCGGAATTTTCAGATACATTCTTGGGTTTGGCACTTTCAGAGCTTTCTGAATCGTTTTCACCCATACGAGCAGCTTGAATAAGAAATCAAAAGGATCAAGAACGAGAACCCCACTTATATATAGAAGAAATTCGAGAAGAATTGTGAAGAAGAGGAGGAAAATAACGCCTCCCGTCGGTGGAGAAGAGAAACCCTAAATTCTTGAAGAAGAAAAGGGACTAAAGAAGTGTAAATTATTAAAGTGGGCTTTGACTGTAAATTCAAAAATCATGCGCTCGCTTTGACGCTAAGAGGTTTTTAAATTGACTATTTGGACCCCTAAATATAAGGGTAATACAAATTGATACTCTGATTTTTATTATTTTTTTCCAAGTAGGTGAGGTGAGCACTTGCTTCGAAGTTTTGAAGATAAGTTTCGAATATTAAAAAGTTACAAATTCTTTATTTTTATCTTTCCATTATAATTTAACACAAACAAAAATAATATACCTTATATAATTCTACAAATAAGGTCTGAAAAAGGTGATGTGTACTATCTTGTAAAAGTAAAAAGATAATTTTTAATATTCTTTTAAAAAAATTAATTAATAATAAGAATGATATAGATATAAAATTAAAAATTATTTCTTGATTTTTTAAAATACATCTATGTTTAGGACAACAGATAGAGGGGGGGTTTTTCTAACCAAATAATAAGAAAAAAAGGTTTTAGTTCAAATTTTGCCTAAAATTCTCCAAACGAGTTTTTTCAAACTTAAACGGAATGCCACGTTCAGTCAAATTTAATTTGAAATTAAAGTTGATATGTCACACTCTTTGTACTAAATTTAGGTTGAATTTATTTCATCACAATATCATATGATTTGACAAAAAAATATATAATCATTTGATTTTTGTATATAACTCAGTGTATCATATGCTCGATATATTTACAACAAATACAGTTAATACTTACTCATATTCACAAAGTTTATATTATTATATTGTACTATATTTTATATTAAATTATAAATGTCAAAGAATTCACCCCAATTCTTGTTGGTAAAAATATTACGGTTTGTACCAATACAACAAATGAGAAGTGGATACTCCCTTCGGATACAAATTATTATTCTCGTAAGTAATGTAAAATCTCTAATTTATGTGCAAAGTATTTTTTGAAACATTTTTCTATATTTTGATTTAAAAAAGTTGTTGATCGACATATACTTTTCTTTTCACTCACTCTACTTATGAGGTTATGTTGAATTTGTTGTTGTTGTAATCTTAAACAAGTATTTGGGATCAAGAATAAATATATCAACTCCAAAACACTAATTTGATTCAAGAATTCTAAAACACAAAAATTATTCATTTGAACTCCATATCATCTGACATGACATTTCTGAATGCTTATGTCGATTTTTATATATGTTAGCCATATCATTGCAGATTAAAATATCAAAAACGAAAATCTAATAACGGTTGATTTTTATTTTCGTTAATATTTTAGATATGCTTCACATCACCTAAAATGTCTAACATATATGCGACAGCCCACAATTATGACAAAATTCAATAATATGGATAATATTTGTTACTGATTAATGAGGAGTTTGTTCTTCAATATTAAGATATATTTTCAAATTAATTGATATCAATAATTTAATTATTTTTCTTGGTTTCGAAATGATGAAAGATAATGGAAAAATAAAGAGACA
>NW_006239361.1:241048-253925 GCF_000226075.1 Solanum tuberosum
CAGAAGGAGAGGGAAAATCACTTTATTTTATCTGTTTGGGTTTTTTTGTGAAAGAAAAGACAATGATTATCATCCTTTTTCAGAATTAAATTTTGGGCTATGAATGAAATGATTTCTTCACTTTTCTTGTTTCCTCATTCTCTAACACATAATATCACATAGTCATTTCTCAACCTATATTTCAGAGTTGCATTAGATGATTTGAAATTTATGAGTTTTTATATAAGAATGTTAAGTTATGATTTGAATTCATCAATTTTACAATGACAATTAGAATTTAAATTTATAAGTTTTTACAACATCAAATTATTATATATAATAATAATAATAAAAATTATTGAGTTCACGTAAATTTATAATCAGACCTGTGGATCTGTGGCCCCACTACTTTCTATGTTCACTTTTACTTGTCATGTTTCGCTTTACGAGAATCGATTTAACTAATTTTTGGATTCAGCACAAGTGATGTCTTTCCCAAAATCCAAATTAATAGGTGCAAGGAGCTATTGGAACTGCTTCCACAGGAGTTGCAAGTATTGAAAATGTCCTTAGTTTCCAATTTCCAAAGGAAAAAATAAGGAATAGGAACAAGAGGTTATTCTCTCTTTATTATCTACGTCAAGACCTTTCAGTTCCTCTCCCAACTCAGTAGTTTCACAAGTACTACCTTGGTTGTTCACTTGTTTGCATACATCTTTTTATTCTATATTTATTTATGAGTTTAAGTTATATACATCAATGTAATCATTTTTTATTACTCCGAGCCAAGAATATAAACTTCTCCATATACCTAGCAATTAAACCTGAAGTATTGCTTAAGTGTGAAAGGGCCTCCAATCTCCATCTCTCGACACATAATCTATATCAACTTTATAAAATGTCATTAAATCATAAGCAAAACTTGAAAAAAAACATATAGACAACACTGAAGTTGTCCCAGATTTTTAAAAAGATACCTTAACTTTGCAATCGTCCTATTACCTCCACAAAACAATTTTGAACAGATATTATTATATCATTTTTCATCCGCCTGACATAGAGAGTGGTGTGCACTATCTCAAAGAGAGTGAGCAACCTAAAATAACAAATATAATTTTATTTTTATAAGTACTTTATTATAAAATATATTTTCTTATTATTTTAACTTTTTTTTTCTTTTTTTTTTCTCTTTCTTTCTTCTTCAAAAAACCATTGTCATCTCCATTGAAGCTTTTTACTTTCAATGTCACAATTTTTACCACAACTTCACCTTCATTTTTTTACTACTATTAGTTTTACTCTCTTTAATTTTAAAACTTTTACTAAATATTTTTCTTACATTTCGAACAATTTGATAAACCATTAGATTTCAAGATGATTAGGAAGTATCATATAGTTTTTTTTATCCGATTTCAATTAAGTTCTATCAATTTTTGGGAAATGCATTGATTCTTTTAAAATTATCATTTCTAAATTTTATGTTATATGAAAAGGAGTAGATGATATTTTCAAAATTTTAAATTTTCTTAGAAAAATAATTAATTTTGTTATGAATAATTTAATAAAGTCTAAAAAATAGTATGAATTCTATAAAGAATTTGACCGGAGAAGAAGAGGAAAAAGAAAAAAAAAATGGGAGTAAGGTTCAACTTGACGTGGTGGGTGGGGTGTGGAGTGTGGGTGGGAGCCGGGAGGTGAAGAAAAAGAAAGAAAATGGAGGGATGGATCACTTGAAAGTGGGAGATGGAAGATGAAGTGAAATTTAAGATGAAATCAAAATCAAAATAAGTCAAAAAGTAAAAGAGAGAGAGAAAGAAAGAAAGAAAAGATAAAGAAAAAACCTAAAATGAAAATAAAATAAAATAAAATTAAATTAACACGTGTCATGTAATGATTGGTGTGTGAACACACTTGCTTCTTAAAATCTGGGGCTGATCGAAAAATGATATAATAATATTTGTTCAAAATTGTTTAGTGGAATAATATGACGATTGCAAAGTTAATATGTCTTTTTGAAAATTCGAGATAACTTCAGTAGTGACTTTATGTCTTTTCTCGCAAAACTTAGATAAGTAAGTTTCAATTATTTGCACATGAAATGATATTTGATATGGTACCAGTTGTAGATCATATTCTAAATGTACTTAATATTGAGTTTCTCATATTATATTATTCACGCTCTAATTAAGACCGAGCGTTAAACTAACCATAAATTACTACTACAGTACTATTTTTTAAAATATTAAACCATTTTTGCATATAACTTGCATTTCTCAACAGTTAAAATTAAAATAATATCGTTCCTTAGCATGTGTGATTTCCATTTACAAACAATTACATCTCTAAAATTTCAAAGAAATTAAGAAAAAGGCTCCACCAGAGTAAACTGTACGTGACTACATGCAATCGGAACCCAAACACGAAAATAAATTCAAATCCATAGAACTTCGCGGGTTCCGCCTTGTGTATATAAGGCTTAACAACTCTCCGAGAGGATTCATATTTACAAACTCACGCGAAACACCACCATTTCTATTTCCTTTTAGCAAAATTTCAAATTTCCGATCACCGTTATCCTCTCAATCACTCTGAAAATGCTTGCATTCAAGTACTCTCCAGTTCCTTCACCTCTCTGTTTACGATTTTCTCATCGTTCTGTTTTGATTGTGGTGTGTATTCTGATGTGTTGATTGATTGATTTCAGGCCTGAAGATCAGTTACAGCTCGTTGAAAGAGAAGAGATCGACGATGAAGAAGACTTGTTTGAAGCTATTGATAAACGTAATATCATTTTCCTTCCCGTCGTGAAATTCGTATAATTATCATTTTTCAGCTTTGTCAGTAAACAACGTATTCTCGTTTTTCTTCATAATTCAGCAGTATCGTTGTTTAACTTCAAATATTCATTATCCAGTGCTGCTTGATTTTGCTTGTTATTTAATGAAAAATATGGCTCTGTTTTTTCAGTTTGACTCAATACACTGCGTTGTGGAGTACGATATGTAAATTTCACCTGAGAAAAATCAACAGCAACTTTGTTTAGCTTCGGAATTCATTTTAGTTTACGATAGATCTGAATGTGATTAGGTTTTCTGTGATACATTATGTTTTACTCTGGAATAGTTTAGTACAGATCGTTTATGTGTATAATCACTCTTTCCTCATCGCACAAGCCACTTGTTCCAATATTCTATCAATGCTAGCTGTGTTTTCGTGTGTTAATTGATCTTATGTTTGTGGAGAATTATCACGGTTTCGGTTTCAATTCTTCTTTTATAGTCGATTCAAGGAACTTTGTTTAATTTTAGTAAATTCATTGCTCTCTGTATTTCTCTTCGTTAACTCATACAATTCTGGCTCCAAATCAGTTGATTACACTATGTCCATATATTTTAGTAACTGTTTTTATGCTCATTATTTTACTGTTTATCCTATTTTTCCATCAATGTGTCTGTGTGTTTTGATCTCATCATTGTAGCATAATTTGCACAGTTTCGGGTTTCTCTTCTGTTTATGATGTTTTCATTGTTGATCATATGTATCACGGTCCTTTTGAATGTTATGAATGTATTGGATATCTCAATAACTGTGTTTTAGGAGAGTACAAACTCAAATTTGTAGTATTATGCTCCTCCTGATATCTACATGTAAGGTATGTCATGCAGTAGTCTTTAATAGATGGCTATCTCCTTGAACTTTACAATTGAATGTAAAATACATAACAGATCTTAAACTGGAAGGATGAAGCTACATTCTCTGTTTTCAATAACAAATATAAATTCTTGTAATCCTGATGAACTTCTCTAAGGATTAAAAGTCAAATCAGCAAGTTTGTTTAAAATGACTGGTCATTTATGCAGTGATCACTCATGGAATCAATGCTGGGGACGTGAAGAAGCTGCAAGACGCTGGTATCTACACGTGCAATGGCTTGATGATGCACACAAAGAAGGTGAAAGGAAAAAGCAACTCGTGTTATTATCCACTAAGTGCTGCTTTATAGTTCCATTCGTCACTCCTCCATCTAATAAGTATCTAACTTTTCCTGTTTCCAGAACTTGACTGGGATCAAAGGGTTATCCGAGGCAAAAGTTGAAAAGATCTGTGAAGCAGCTGAGAAGATAGTGGTTGATGATTTATATTGATTTATGTTCTGATAGTCATATTCCTGTTGATTATACCATCATCTGTTTTTTCTGCTACTTACTGTCTCTTTTCGTAATCCTTGCAGAACTTCGGCTACATTACTGGGAGTGAGGCTCTGCTCAAAGTATACATTTTCTTCTCTCTTTCCGTTTTATGCATGAACTTACTGGAGTTTGTTGTACTGATTCCATTTTACGTTACTAATATATTGACGTCACTGAATAATTAAACAGGATCACATTAGTATGGAATAAAATCACTGTTTTTGTTTTCCTTGCTGTCCACTTCCATTCTTCTGCTTGTGTGGCATAAGAAAGTGCAAAGTCCTATTTGTGCCTTAGATAAATAAGAACAGAAGACTGAAATAACTACATGTTTGTTACAGAGGAAGGCAGTAGTTCGCATCACAACTGGAAGCCAGGCATTGGATGAACTCTTAGGAGGTAAACTTTTTGCTCCTATATGATGAATTCTGAATGCTTTTTTGTTTGTACAGAAAAGGCTCCTGATTCTTGTTGTTTCTTTTTTTCTTTTTTCGTGTGAACTTTTGAAGGAGGAATAGAAACTTCAGCAATAACTGAAGCTTTTGGGGAATTTCGGTAAGAATCAATTAACTAATGTATTAGCCTTGCGGTAGAAGCATTAGTAGAATATTTCATCTAACTTTGCTGAATGAACAATGTATTCAGATCTGGAAAGACACAACTTGCTCATACTCTCTGTGTCTCTACTCAGGTTTACCTCTGATCTTAGTCAGAAGCAATGAAACATCTTTATCGTGTAGATTACTCCTGATCCTTTGTATGCTTTATGCTGAATCGTGGTATCATCCAGAATTTGACGAGATTGCCAATTGATTTGTCTGATTTATTGCAGCTTCCTACTAGTATGAAAGGAGGGAATGGAAAGGTGGCTTACATTGACACTGAGGGAACATTGTATCCTTGCTAATATTTCGCTACTCATATAGCATGAAAATTCAAACTAAGCACCTATTAGTCTCTTCATTAAGTTGCAGCTGCAGAAACTCAAGCGAATGCTTCCCTTCCATTTTATCTTTTTTCCTCAACCTAGTGTACTACAGTCGGCCAGATCGTGTTGTGCCCATTGCTGAAAGATTTGGAATGGACGCTGGAGCAGTTCTTGACAATGTAAAGTATCTTTTACACCCACATTTAATCATCTACTGCTCTTTGTTTAGTGTACTGATTTTCTTATCCTTCCTTTCCTTATTATGCGATCAGATCATTTATGCTCGCGCATACACATATGAACATCAATACAACCTGCTTCTTGGTCTGGCTGCAAAAATGGCTGAAGAGCCTTTCAGACTTCTGGTGAAAGCCACAACATCTACTTTATCCTGAATAAGACCATTACTGATGGCAGTTGTCTCAGATACTGAAATTTTACTTGCAGATTGTGGATTCTGTGATTGCTTTATTTCGAGTGGATTTCACTGGAAGAGGAGAGCTTGCAGACCGTCAGGTATAACTAAATACAGAGCATAATATTTGATTTATTTAGTTCCTATCTCTTGATATTTATCTGTGTTAAGAAGAGCCTGCAATCACCTGTTCTGATACACTTTTTCTGAATGCTTACGCCTTCTTGCCATTTCCAGCAAAAGTTGGCTCAGATGCTGTCCCGATTGATAAAGATAGCTGAGGAATTTAATGTTGCTGTTTACATGACCAATCAAGGTATGCAATCCAACCTTGCTTAGTTGTACAAAATGTTGATTGGTTTAGAGTTAACGCAGAAACAAGTGTATATATACACTGCTACTTCCTAAGTGTCAATGTAAATGGATTTGACTCCAAAACCTCCTATGTAATACTCTTTGCATGGCACTCAGCTAAACAGACTTTCTTTTTGTGTTACTGTATATTGATTGTCTTTCTTGACGTTGGAACTCTATCCATGCTAACACAAGCACCTGTATTGGTGAATGCAGTTATAGCTGATCCAGGCGGTGGTGTGTTCATATCAGATCCAAAGAAACCAGCAGGAGGTCATGTCCTTGCTCACGCAGCAACCATAAGACTAATGTTCAGGAAGGGCAAAGGAGAACAGCGTGTCTGCAAGGTGTTCGATGCACCAAATCTTCCAGAGTCTGAAGCGATATCCTTTTCTTGTTATATTAGTTTTTCTATCTCATCTTACTGTGATTATAATGTACAGAGACAAGAAGAAACTCTACCCTATATATCTGTGATTGCTGCATCTCTTCTTTCCACTGAGTCGAGATTAGTGCAGTGTTAAACTAGATGGTTCAGTTATTTAAGTTCCTTGACGAAAAACACGTTTTCCAGATAACAGCAGGAGGAATTGCTGATGCTAAAGACTGAAAATCAGCTAGGACTTGCAACAAGAGCTGCTTACTTTACTATTTTGACGCTTACTTTTTAATGTGAGCTATAAATATATCAATTTAGCATAAATGAGTTTGTAAGACAATGTTTTCTTGCACTTATCTTGATTGGGTGCTGTGTTATCACTAATATAATTAGTTTCTTGCTCTTAGAAAATGACAATATTAAGAGTCTAGTTCACTTGTATTATCACAGACGTTTCACAAAATGTTGACATGCAATAGCAATAACAAAAATATGCTTGTGTTGGCAGTCTTTTTAGCATGCAATTTTTATTCCTGATACTTAATCCAATCATCTGTGTTCACTAATCACAGCTGTCTTCTGATACCTGTCTGCCGATACATCTTATTAGCAAGAAACATTTGCCTGCCAGCATGTAGGTGTAACATTCCAAGATTAGCTAAAAGCCATTTGAAAACATGGGAAAATGCAAGGGTAACAGGAAAATGGAAGCACCAAATACGCATACAAGATGAGCAAAACCCCTGTATCAAAGACTGTTATTTAGAGTGTCTTCCAGCCAAGAAAATGGCTTACTTCAGTGTACGACACAAAGAGATTCACATGCATTGGAAAGTCATATAAAATATCTTTCCTCACTTTTTAACATTTCTCTACAAACCATAAAAAAACCCATTGCAATAGAGAAGTTATCAACTAGTTGATAGCAGAACGAGTTGGCAATAACAGATAGAAGGCCAACTAATAACGAAGCCTTCATGGTGATGAGAACAGCAGTCAGCTTAGTAGTGTTGCGACCAGTTAGCAGCACTACCCACTCTGGGCATGCCTGAATCCACTTTCTTAGACTCTGAGTCCACCTTAAAATTTGCACCACACACCTCACCCGAGCTGTCCACCCTAGGTACTGGTTTCAACTCATTGCGTGGATGCTCAAAACTCCTCAAGCCACCAGAAGATGTGAAAAAGCACCCTGAAGTAGCAAACAAGACAATATGACATTAAGTATTATGTAAAGATTTAACAGTAAACCAATGGACATCAAGGATCTTCATAAAGAAACAAAACAATTAACATAAAACACAGGGAGAAACCAATTTCGAGAAGGTGGTAAGAGTATGAGAAGCATATGACACATAGAACCAAAACAGAGGTAGCATGCCATGTGTCAACCAGAGTTTTATAAATCCCATCCCATTTGATTGAATTATGAATAGGCATATCTCAGCCTTGCCAAATGAACCCACCTAGCCCTCCCTACTATACCCTCTTTTTCACCCAGAAAAAAGGAAATGAAAAGTTATACAGAGATAACTACTTGCACAAATAGACTCGGTGGATCTGGCAAACATCAAATCATTCGATTTCAATATGGGGCTTGGTCTACAAAGAGCATGCTTTTCAATTTCAATCACCCTATAGATGAGCTACCCCTTTGTTTTTCCATATACAAGTTCTCTTACTGATTACTTATCGAAAAATAAAAGTAAATACTATTTTCAATTTATTAGGTTCCAGGACCTTTCCCTTCAAAGCTAGAAGTTCATTGACATTACCTTTGGGAAATGGTGCAAAGGATTTCCCACAGCCTTGCTTCACAATGTCAGCATCATCAGAGAGAACTAGGTGGCCTTCAGAATCGGTACCCCAGAAGAAGGGCACACTGCCATCAACATCCTATAACAACAAAACTTGCACATTTAAGCCAAGACCGAGAATATCAAAGATAAGTCAAGATCAAGATAGGGTGATAAAGAAAACTTACAGAAGCTAGAAAGGCACTCTTTGAAGCGCTATCATAAAGAACAAATGCAAACTTTCCATGAATATCCTTCACAACCTGATCTGGAGGATAAGGACCTCTATCCCTCAAAGTCCTGTAAGCCTCAATAACAATGATCACTTCATTTGCAGTCTTGTTTAACCCATACTGTTGCTTAAGATGTGCTACATTCTCGATGTGGCCTTGAAACATGCAGAAAATGTCATCCACAACAGCAAACAACCTACAAGAACAGAGCAGTAATATCAGTGTGCAATCATCCAATTAACTTTATCCGTTTTACGAATTCAAATGGCACGCAAAAACACTTAAACGAAGTTGCTAGACTGTTTTAGGTCCCAAGAATGTTCCCGCTTCCTTGTCTCCCAAAAATGAAATAAGGCACAAGGAAATATGCATCTTGACTAGAATATTTCCACATTGTGTTTAGTTAAGCTGCTCGAGGTTTCTGCCGAAAATGAAGGCGATTATTCTAACTTGACAATACAACAGAACCAAGACAGTGAAGTACAAGCAAAGTCATTCATATGCCTGAGGCACAACACCAGCCTCAACAATCTTTAGTTGTGGCTTTTCTTCTGCTTCTAGAAACAACAATCCCAACTTCAGCACTAAACGAATTTCAAAATCGCACTTGTGAAGTTTATATACAGATTGGTTGGATAACATTACTACCAAAAAGAAGTTTGATGGTCAACTGGAATGGCATTATTCTGAGGCTTAAGGAGTATCTAGAAAATGTGTTTTGGATAGAGTAGATAAATCCAAATTCCTAAAGATCAAAAGTCAAAAAAAGGACTTTAATCTATTTGATTTGGCTCCTACTCTTAGCTAGAAATTATAGGTCATGGTGTCTAGAATGGTGAAAATGAATCTACAAACGAAATACTAGATTCCTCTAACATGACATAATCTGAAGAGACTTTACACAAATTAGTAAGCATACTAAACCAGCAACTCAATGATGATTATAACAACATCAACAACATACCCAATGTAATCTCACAAGCGGAGTCCGTAGAGGGTAGCGTGTACACAGAGTCGCAGACCTTACCCCTACCTCATAAACATAGAGAGGTTGTTTCTGACAGACACTCGCTTAAATAAAGCATTTCCAAACAGTTTGAATGATGATTATGACAGTGATGATGAAATAAAAATGAAAAAGGATTAAACAACACAAATTTTTTGTCCTGTCAAACAAACAAGTCTTGGTTCTCTCCTAAAAACTAAACCCCAGAAAACACCATTGTTAGATCCAAACCAAAACTTACAAAAAAACACACATCACAAATCCAGCATGCATAACTAGCAGATATCAGAGCAACACAAGAACAAAAAATCAACTATTGACCATTAAAAAAAAACAGATCAAGGTTTTCCCAAAAGAAGAGAAAATGGGGTTAGACAACAGCAGATTCCAGAAAATGGGTAGAAATTTAAAGTCAACATTGTGAATCAATCAAACAATCAACTAAAAACTTTAATGCCAAAATGAAGATCTTGTTTTCCTACTACAGTAACAAAATGTAACAACAAGAATCATTTCAAAATTCACAAAAATTTCAGATCAATGAAAAAATGGGGTAACTTAGATTTGAGAAAATTAGAACCTGGGAAGTAGAGGGTTTTGGCGTTCAGATGAATAAGCCAAGAATCCAGAAGAACCAAGGTTGATGGTAACTGAACCAGAATGGGCAGAGGAGAAATGCTGTGCCAAAAAACCATCTTTCAGTGCTGAAACTGCACCATCATTGTTAGGACTTTGAAGGGCTTCTGGGCTTTTAGCCACAGATTTGTCAAAAACTGCAAGCATTCTTGGATGATCGAAAAGTTTCAGAGATTTTATGGTATGTGAGAAATGAGAAAATGGTTATGAAAAATGATGATCAAAATGGGGTTGAAATAGTTTGCAGGGAGATGGTCATTTCTTCTTTGCTTTTACGAAATGACATAAATGCCCTTTCTTCACAAAATGACAAAAGAAATAATATTGAATAATCTAGATATTTGTAAATTTGAAGGAGAATCCTCTTTTACTTTTTTAAATTATCGCGGTCCGTTCAAGGATAGCATTTTCTACTAAGGATTTTTTTATTTAAGAACTCAAAATTAAGACTTTGATAAGGGAGGAGTTGTATTGTCCGTTGCATCATATTTTTTAGTGGTTTAGAAGGATGAAGTCACGTAAGATCGAGTACACAATTTATACAACAACATACTAGTGAAATCACATTAAGTGAGGTCTAAAGAGAGTAAAATATACAATATTATAGACCTTATCATCACCTTGTAAAGGCAGAGAGCCTGCTTTTGAATAATTATACATAACAAAAATTATTTTTTACTTATATATATAGTAAATGTTAAATCCTGTTCACCTTGTAAAGGCAGAGAGCCTGCTTCTGAATATTTATACATAACTAAAATTATTTTTTACTTATATATATAGTAAATGTTAAATCCTGTTCTCCTACCTTCATACTAAGATAAATGTTTTTGCTTCATGTCACTAGTGGTAACTGTGGTATATATGGTCAACTTAATTAACACTTAACCTTTTTGTTTTTCTGGGATATAAAAGTATATAATAAGTTAAAATTTACTATGAAATCGAGTTTTAATTTGAATTGGTTTATCGATAAATACAAATACAATAAAATAAAATAATTTTAGTTAACTTAATTTTCAAATAATTAGATATTTATTAATCTCAAACAAAAATTCGATAATTATAATTATTTTTTTCATCAGATGTCACGAAGGGATCGATAATTATAAATTATAATTATTGACTATGAATATTATGTGTATTTTTTTTTTAAAAAACTATCCTAAATTTGAATATTATTCTCTGAGTATGTTGAAGATCCAGCAAAATTAGTGTCGGTGATAATTTTTTTATTTTTTTTCTTAGTGGAGATCCTTAAAACATTATAAAAAAAAATAAAAAAATAAAAAAAATAATAATAGTTAATCCCCAAAGTGGGAATAATTTTTTAAAAAATGTCCTACTCATGAGCACGTAAGAAGTTGAAAATGTGACTATGACTAGTAAACGTTAAATATCCAAAAATATTATAGGGGTATATTCGTAACTTCAAGTTTGTAAAGATGGAGGAGCTTATCCAAAGATTACGTGGACATGAGACAATTACTGACAAAATATTAATATCTTAATACTACTATATTTATGTTAATTTTGGATTATATTAATTACTCATTTTTGAAAGGACAATTTACGGGAATCAATGTATGTGTGACGTGGCAACTAATTGTGGGGCCATTTTTCTTGAGAGAGGTGTGGGGAAATATTTTTTTTTAAAAAAAGTTTTCATTTTTTTTTTAATGTTTATTTGATTAAAAGTTTAGATTTTTTTAATATAAAAACAAAAAAAATGATCATTTTAGTTGAAGTAGAGAAAACAAGATCTATAGCTATTATTCAGCTTGATTATGTACTCTTCTTCTTCCAATAATTTTCATTTTTACTCTTGTTTTCATAGTGTCGATCCAAACTCACATCTCATCTTTCATAATGCTGATCTAGATTATATATTAATGTTTTCATACTAGTAATTTTTGATAACATACCACATGCACAAAAAAAAGAACTCATTTGGTAGTTGATTAGAGTTATACAAATATTAGTATATTATACATCATGTTCATTTCCTAACAAACCATGAAATGTAGTACAATTTGTACAAAATTTAATATAATACATATATAACTTATCTCCAAACCAACTCCTAAACGACTTCTCAGTGAGAAGTTCATCTATTCTTTTTAGAACATTTTTCATTAGTATCGACCAGATGATCAAACTGCTAGATTACGAGAATTATATTGACAAGATGCTTATTCTGTGCATAAAAAGAAAAAAGAAAAAGGCAAATGGAGTCCAAAATTATTGAAAAAGAGCTACAATGAGTGATTAGATTGAGAAATATTTTGATAATTGACAAATAGAGGAACAGATGAAAGGAACCGATTGCAACGACCTGTTCCTTTCAGATCGAATTTGACTGGGATAAGGAGAACGTCAACCACGCGAATTAGAAGTTATAAAGTGGTGGAAGGGTTGCTTATTCAACAAGAAAGCAGTGCAAAAAGGTTTCCTTAAAGAAATCCTAAGTGAAGTAGGAAGCATACACAAAGAAGGAAGTAGTGTGAATAAAGATTGAAGAAGGAAATAAATCAAAGCTCAATCAAATAGGAAAACTACACGAAGTAGGAAAAAAAGAACATACCACGTGAGCTTCCAAGTTCTACGCAGAAGAGGAAGTCGAGTATGAGTAGGAGTCCAAGTTGAAATAGGTTTTGGATTCAAGTCCAAATTTATAAATAGGGTAATATTTTCTTTTAAGAAACTTGCTCACTTAAACAGAGAGTTACAAGCAGAATACAATCAAATAGAGGGAGTTCATATTTGAGTGATTTCTGATTCCGAAGTGTAGCCAACACAAGAAAACAAGAACTGAAGAATTGAAGAACTGATTCATAGGTTTATGTTTTTGTAGTTCTTAAGTCAAGTTTGCTTGTATTGAATTTTTATCGAGATGTATCTTTAATTATTTCTAGATCCAGTGAAGTATAAACTGGAGTAGGAATAGAGTCTTCAAGTTGG
>NW_006239361.1:254569-278854 GCF_000226075.1 Solanum tuberosum
GGTTGTTGGCGTCTAGGAATTAGAGTTTATAATTCCTTAATGTTACATAGGTTTGTAATCTTTTGTTGAAGCTCAGAGTTTAATGAAGTAGAGTTAAATCCTACAGAGGTGTAGGTCGTGGTTTTTACCCTTTATGAGCCGGGGATTTTCGCGATAAAATATTGTGTCATTACTTTATTTGCTTTACATAACGTAACTGCTGTAATCTGCAAAGGAACAGATTGAATATACCTGTTCCTTAGGCAAATCTGGGGGTCAGTATTCCAACAGTGGGTGACCCCATTATCCAATCCAAAAGGAAGAAGTGGACCATTCTAGAAAGGGGTGTTGGGTTGTTAGAGGGCGTCAAACATTTATACAAGCATGATAATGTAAGACGTAACATTTGGAAATTAAAATTATGTTTCATAACTTTGTGAAATTTTATGATATAATAATATAAAAATATAAAAAACAATGGAAAGGTAAATTGGGTTGAATGTGATTTCAGTTTTTTTTTTGCTTTTCTACTAAACTAAATGAAGTTAAAATAATCCTCAAAAGAGTTGTAATATGCACGAAAATCAAGCATAACGTGTAATAAAAACTTTTTGAGATTGTAGAGACGTTTTTCAGCAACAATCAATTACTTCTCACCTAAACAAAATTAGAATTTTGACTTTTCAAGTATACAAACTAGCAAATCAATATGAAAAAAATAAAATACACAACCATTCCACCCCTATCCATTGAATAATTCATCAGCTACGGTGATGGAGTGATAAATACTCCTTCATCCTTAATCAGAACCCAGAGATTTCGGATTCAAGTCCCTTTGAGTACATAATCGCTTTTGTTAGGGAACATTTTATCCTCAATGTGAGACTTTCTACCCGAATCTAAATTTTGTTAGGTTCTAATATGGTACCGAACAATAAATCATTAGTTCCTGCCTCCTGGGCACCGGATGACAATATTTGGGTAGTTGAAAAGTTTAAAGCGTACGGACAATTGAAATTGAAAAAAAGAGCATTTTCGAATTGATTTCTAAATAATATTTCATTATTTGCAAATAGGATTTATATCCAAAAAATATGGAGCACGAAATAGAAAACAATCCATTTTCATGCATCAATCTCTGAAAATTAAACCAACTTTTGAGAATGGAGAAAATCCTTTTCAAATAATTTAGAATCACATGCTACAAAAGGATATGTTTTTTTTTCTAAATTTCAACTGCTAATCAAAATAACTCTAAGTTCCAGTATAACATAGGCCAAAAAAAACACAGTAGCTGGTTCCTGAATTTGTCAAACCCGGTTATAGCCAACTGACTTGCTGAACAGACGTCTAATATACACAACCTGAAGTCCGCTTGCCAATATAAGTAGCAGATACTCTCCAATTGTGTAAAATATAACACGATTCCGTGTGCTCTCGTTAGCTGCACGAGATTAACACACATCAGATAAGCAGTAGATGGCATGATGAGTGAACTCTATTTTTTTCAAGATTCGGTACCTCACAGGAAATAACTAAAATGTAAACAGAAAGAACTTTTAGGGAGATTTTACGTCCATTGTAAAAAGGAAGTGAATATAGCCCCGGAAACATTTGTAAGGTTCAGAAGATAGCAGATACATCGAGTACCCACCAATGTAAAATTTCGGTACGTTTGTATAATAAGATAATCTCACTCAACTCAACTATTTCCAGATGAGGTATTTAGTGAAATACTTTGGCATTAGATAAAGAACTCCTAGAGAGCAGAAAATTTACCTTACTAAATACCACAATTACATCTAAAAGTCTCCACGAATTAACACATTGCAATATTTTAATGAAGCCTATAATAAGCTCAAATTGAGTTGATGTCTGATATTGGATTATGATATGCCTCACTAAGAAATCCATTGTTGGTTAAGTCACCCCAAGGTCCATCTTTTGCAGCAACCGTCTTCAAAATTAGCATTTGTTGGTTCAAATGTAAAATAGACGGTTGCCTACAACTGACAGTAAATCATTTAAAAGTAAATCCACCAATCCAGGTTTTATAAGCTAGCTGGTCTCAATGCCAGCAAAGCATTAACCGCATAATTGATGTTCAGCATCATAGGAGAAAGGAAAACCATTCCAGTTATATCCATTTCTAAAAAGAGAACATATAGTTCTTATTGAGCGACAAGAATGGAGTCTTACTATGACGATGACGGGAATCACGTGCTCTTAGGTACTTCTGCTCTGAAGTAACTGATTCCAATGCCTCTCTTAGTTCAGCAATTTTGACATTAATGGGGTCCAAATGTTCTGCACAAAGGTTAGAAAATGTTAAATGAAAAAAGAGAAGGGACGAGCAGGAAACATAATAATCTGCAGCTAATCCTAGCAATACATAAAGAACCTATCAGTCAAGAAACATAATACATAATATCCCACTATCCCACCAATACATATAAGAACATATCAGACAACTAACATAATGCATAACAGCCTCCGCAGCTTCAAATATATATAAGGAATATGTGTCATCTTACTCATGGAACCAAATTTATGTAAAAAGCAAAAATTAATATTTCTAAAATATTAATTGATAAAACAATAATACAGCAAATAAAACTAACCATCTTTGGCAAGGTCATGCTCATTGGGAATGTGTCCAATATGTATGTAGAAAGAGACGGTTTCTGGTGTTGAATAAGGATTCTTAAAACAGAACTTGTACATCCCACTACGAGGGGCCTTGAACTCAAATTTATTCCCAGATGTTCCCTTCATTGTGTGTACAACATTTTCTCCGGGTGCTGTCACCTGCATGGAGTAACAAGACTTGATAAGAAAAGATTCAACATTTTTTTTTCATTAAGAGGTTGCAGAGACAGAGAAATTAAGCAAATGAGAACATACTAACAACGAGTTACATCTTCATTACTCAATAAACTCCCATTAGTAGTCATGTCAATGGTGGACATGGCAAATAGGTGGAAGCAGTCTGTTTATTGTACAATAAAATTTTTTTGACATTAAGATGTGCTGCATTCCTGTGACTCATCATCATCACCACCACCAAACAAAGACCAAAATTTCTGGTGATGGAGCATCTCTCTTATACTTTACCCAGGTGCGCAAATGAAGGACATAGTGCCTTAAGCAAGCCTTTGACAATACTGCTTCAGTGATAGGGCTGATATAGTGGAATGGGGGACTAGACGTGAGTTTGCAAAGAGAAGAGCTAATGGTTATTAAAGCATGTTAAAATGGATGAAAGAGAAAAGAGGGGGGAAAAAGTCAGGTAGAAGGATGCAAGGCTGCATAATTGGAGGACAGTTTCAGAAGTTATGATGGCAGCCCATGCCTTTTGAAACAGAGATTTTAGGTTTATGAATAAAATTTCTCATTATGAAATAAAGGTCAGGTAGAAGGATTCAAGGGTTGTATAATTGAATGATAGTTTCAGAAGTTATGAGAGGTGGCCTGTGGTATCTGAAACAGAGATTGAGGTTTATGAATAAGATTTCTCATTATGAAACAAAGGTCATGCAGAAGGATCCAAGGGTTGTATAATTGGAGGATAGTTTCAGAAGTTATAATGCCGGTCTGTGGTATTTGAAACAGAGATTTTATGTTTATGAACACGATTTCTTATTATGACAATAATCAGGAAGCACCGGAACAAAAAAAGTTAACTCTTATGATAGAGAATAAGAAGTCTCCAAGTCCAATGAGGTTCAGCCATTGAAGATGACAGAGGAGCATGGTGCTCTGTAGCAAGCTGTTGGTGAAATTAAACAAGGAAACTACATGAACTACTCTAACCCCGAGTTGAGCAAAACCAAGTCCGTGGAGTAAAATGGCTCAATATAGGTTCAGCAATGTAGCTCCAATATATATATGATGCATGTAAGAAGAGAAATACAAAGGGTTATTTCTACACCAGCTAGGGCAGGAGGGTCAATTATGTTACTTGATAGAGTCAGAAGGCAATGGCTGGTTCATTCAGAAAAGATTATATACAGATTGAAAGAGCTAATCCAAGCACTTGGATAATTCTCTGAAGCTTAATTTTGTTTGACTTCTGGTACCAAACAAGATAGCTCTATGATAAATTTAGGACTCGTAATCAGGCATCCCATTGGTCAGCCAAAAGTGCAATCAAGCTAGTCGGAGTTAAGAACATATAGGACTCATAATCAGGCATCCCATTGGTCAGCCAAAAGTGCAATCAAGCTAGTCAGAGTTAAGAACATAGCTATGAGAGGAGAAATTTGGAAACCATGAAACTTTAATGAGGGAAAACAATTTCCTCAGTGTTTTTCACTATTTGCCTTAAAGGGAAAATCATTTAGTATTGGCGCGAGATCAACTCCATAAAGTGAAATCATATACAAGATCATATAGCCAATCCTCTGTGGAATTGGAATTGAGGCGTGGTTGATTGATTGAATTTTCACTATTTCGTCCAAGTTAAAATCTATGTTGCTTGGATTCTTCAAAAATGTCAATGGGTGCTTGTCGGATTCTCCAAAAGTAGTATATTTTTGGAGTATCCGACATGGGTGCGGCATCGAAAGTGAAGAGTCTGCGCAACTTAGGTTGAAATAGTTGAAAGGCATTTTCTTGTACTGTGGGATAATTAGCGAGTGTAAATAATGAGCAGCAGAAGAGTGGCTAATTTCTAAAAAAACAATTGATGGCAGTACATAGCGAAAAATCCAGTCATTGAAGCACACTATTCAGGGCATCTCAAGGATTGTATAGCATCAAACTAGAGCCTATTTGGATTGACTTATTTTAAATGCGTTTAGGATAAAATGTCTTTTAAGCACTTATGTAGTGTTTGGGTAAACTAAAAAAGTACTTTTAAGCACTTAAGTTTAAGGCAAAAAAATGAAAATAAGCCAAAAGCCAATCCAAACGGGCTCTAAGAAGGCGGGAATACGCTATTTTACTTCCTTTAGAGTAAATCCTAATCCCTCCTATATGCTTTGAGGATTTAAGAAAACTAAACACTTGAATACTGAAAATAGTTTTTGTACAAAACTGTTCTCTTTCGGATGTTCAATTAATAATTTTTTTTACCTTAATTTACATTTTAAAATGAGGAGGAAACCTTTACACTCTGTCTGAATTTTAAGAGCAATTCATTTTAGACAAACAAATTTCATTTATCAAGAGGTACAGTATAAACGTTTTCTATGAAGAATTATCCATTCAATAGTTCTTATCATTGTTATCCATCAAATCTATACAAAATTCCACAGAGCAAAATCTTAAAGAGAGACGAGAAAAAATAACGCACATCTAAAAGCAAATTATTAAAAAAGTGGATCGACAAAATTGCTCACAGGTTATGCGTAAATCAATACTGAAAAATTGCATAATTAATCCAGAAAAAAAAAGTTACATACAGTGAAATCGATGCCAGGATGATCGGAGCTCCAGAAGATGTCATGATCGACGACGACAAAGTTTCCAGAAATCGTGTCGTTTTCATAGAGAACGTATTCGTATACGCATTCCTCGTCGTTCACTGTTACCGATAACGCCGATATGTCGTTCACGAAACTGAATAGCAAAATCGCTACCAAAGCGAATACCTTTGACCGTCTGATTCCGTCTCCGGTTCCCGTTCCCATCTCCGGCTCCGACGATGAGTTTTAATTTCTTCTTATACTTCAGTGAGAAATTGTGAAAATTCGCTTTAGGAGATTTTGGGGAAGATTTTGTAAGAGAGAGCCGGTAGGGTGGGTGGGGATGGGGTAGGGGTAGGTGACGTGTTGTGCCTAGTTTTTCTCTAATCTCTATCATGCAAATCGACGTCGTTTTTGCTGGATTTGCTGTTTCCTCTTGTCTCGATTGGTTTGTATGTCTTGTGCAACATTCCTTACAACAATAGTATTGTATTAGTAGTAATAAATTAAATAATCCTTATTTGTTTTCGAGCAACTTTCGTAAAACACACTAGTATAGGTATGAATTAATCAATGTATCGATAGTTTTAATAATTACATAATTTGTCTGATCGAATTATCTTTTTATATCTAGCGAATGTTTCTCACCTTTATCACTTGCCTTTTTATTTCTCTGTATTTATGTTTCATAATGTCTCTCTATTTCATAATTTATCTGAATTTCATAATTATCAGTATTGTGCATAAATACATGTATTGCTTTACATGTGTCATCACCATTGAGCAAAAAAAGGAGATAGAAAATGAGAAAGAGGGAGAGAGCTAGCGAAAGAAAGTGGAGGAGAGTGAGCGAAAGATTACATAATTATTTTAAAGTATAATGAGATTTAGTAGATATGGTAGGTATATTTGTCTAATTAGGTAGTTTTTTCCCTTGTTTTTTTTAATCTCAATTTATTAGTTATTACTATGATCACATCTTGCTCTCATCATGTTTTGGGTGGATATATATGATACGGTATTTAAAACTTCGTTCACTAATTGTGATTTTTTCAATTTATAAAAATATTATTCCACTATAGTATCAAATCAAGGTTTGATAATTTTAAGTTCGACGACATTATGCAGTGTGATAAATAGATAATCATAGTTTGTTCGACTTTGACATACATATACTCTTATAATAGAGACTTATAATGTCGGTTTTTAAAAAACCGTCTCAATTATATCATATTAACCTCTTACATGTGTAAAACGGCCATATATTCAAAAGAAAGTACAAGTAACTCCCTTTGCTAATCAATTAAACAAAAAGCCATCTCAATCAACATAAATTAGTTAAAGTTTCAACGTCTAAACATCTAGTTTTGTACTAATACTAGTAATGCATATATCTGTTAATACAATAATAATATATATGGATTATATATGTAACTATATACCGTAGTACGATACTCAATATTTTATTTATAAAAATCAAATACAGTATAAAATATCAAAAAAACCTAAAATGTATATCAGATACCAAACCAAATACTATAATATTGAAACTATGATATAAAATTTATATTTATTATGATGGTTCGTTATCTACCGTATCATGCCCTTTCCTAATCATATTTATTAAAATATAGGTAAAATTGAAGAAAACAATACAATTTTCTCTTGTCCTTGATATCTATAGTGTGAGATGTGTACTTTACCTTTAGTAACTTGTTACAAAGTTTTGAGGACATATATCAATAATTAAGATATTGTTACGCGCTAGTGTCTTGGTCATGCCAAAGAATAAATAAAAGCCAGCTTGATGCACTAAACTGTTTGTGAAGAAAAAATTGGACCACTTGAACCAAAAAAGTAAATAGTGATATCTGAATTACATATTACCAAAACAAATTTGCATTGTCTAGTGTTCATCAACATGAAGGTGACATTGAATTAGAAAAGACAAATTGACAAATGACTCGAGAATAATGACAGCCCGGTGCACTAAACTTTCGCTACGTGCGGTGTTTAGGAAAGGGCAAAGGGTAGAAATATAGAGTAGCAGTTTTATTCACAACACTAGACTTTCATCTGCCCTCAAAAGAAAAAACAAGTTGCAAAACCAAACAAATTTTGGGTTATTTTCTCACAACTCTTGAAACCAATCTAAGCACTTTCTGCAAATCCAATTTGTAAATTATCAAAATCGAAAACTGTGTGATATGCTCTCAAGAATGCATCTCCAAGAACCCTGCAAAAGTAGAATTTTGAACAAATCATACATGTTGATGTTATGTGGCAAGGAATATGACAATCCACAACAACATACGGAGTGAAATCCCATGAGTGGGGCCTGGGGAGGGTTGAGTGTACGTAGACCTTACCCCTACCTTGGGAGGTAGAGATCGAGGTTGTTTCCAACAGACCCTCGGCTTAAGGAAAGCAAATGCTAACTTGTGAAAACTAACAATAGTCTTACCAGAGGGGACGTTGCGGATGCACATTTAAAGCTGTAAATCCACTGAGACAATGAACACCTTGGTGATCATCAACTCTGATAACATACTGTTATAGAAATTCACAGAGGAAAATAGTAAGTGAAAGGAAAAAAGTAAAAGTGAGTATCAAGTTAAGTTCTAAAAAAGAAAGTCATTTGGTTGGCTTTTTTGTGTTTTAGCATCAATCCCTTGTTGGTGTTCAATATCTCACCCAAATAACAGAGAAATAATTCCATATTCAAAGTCGCGATTAGATGAATTCATTTAAAAGAATCCGTTTAGTGTACCAATTTCATCGAAGCAGACTGTCTTGAACTCATAATAGTCTATGAAGAAGTAATTGATGACCCTCAAAACCACAATATGTTAATATATGGCCTAAAAATCTGATACTGTGGACTGTACTGGACAATTAGTTCAAGTTGTTGAATCAAGTTTTAACGCGAAGAGAAGCACTTGAATCTCGTTCTTGTATCCTTTAAAAGGGACACCATTTATCAACTATTATCCGTCGACAGGAAAATAAAAAGAAGCAGAATGTTAAGTTAGAAACTTATTACTGCAGTTGAACTTGGTATTGTTTTTGTTCTTTTTAACATCTGCAGAATCAATCAGAAAGGGAGCCTTAGAGCAACGATAAAATTGTCTCCATGTGGCCTATAAGTCACGGGTTAGAGTCGTAGATTCAGCCACTTATATTTGTGTCAGGCACACTACTTTGGGCTATGGCCCTTCCCCTGACCCTGCATGAACACGAGATGCTTCATGCACCTCAGATATCTTTTTTCTCTTTTTCGTGACAAGTAGATTAAGTATCATCTTTATATGTCTAGTTCTCTACGTACGATCACCTAATTATGCCATCTTCACAGCTTTTGATACATCTTAAAACTAACAGAACATCATACATTAAAGTGAAATAGCACAAAAGTATGCCTTTAACTGTTTTATGTTGCAAAAACATCTTAATAAGGAAGGAGCAGTTTCGGATAAAACGTACCTGATCTGGAGAAAGGGGGAAAGACTTGTTCCCAATGGTAAATGTTATATGTGGCAGGGAAAAGACATCACAATTGATATATGATTTCCCTCCAGGATTTGGTAGCTTCTCACATAGCTTCATCACAAATTAGATGTGTTAGTGAAAACATCAACTAAGAAGAACTCGAAAATAACAGAAACTGTCACACTGCTAAAGAAAAACCTTACCTGATTAGCATATTGAAATGCCAAATCTTTTGATCTCTCTTTTCTAATCTCTACTTGTATCCAGAATGCTACCATCTCACAAAAATTGCATAAAATATCCCTTTCTAGCCTCTGGGACTTTGAACTTCGAATTCCCATTCGAGGTTCCTGACTGAAACAGAATTTGATTTAACGTTATAGATCATTGTTGTTGATCAGACATCAGTCGAAATGAAAGAAAAGAATCTGAAAATTCTAACCTTACACCTAATGTCTGATTATTTGTACAGATACCATGACAAACTTTATCAGGATGTAACTGCAAGAGAGAAAAGGGATGAGATCAAAAGAAGAGACACCTAATATACCATATTGCAAATTGATGAAAGAACTTACCCCTGAAAGCAATCGTTCCCAAATCGTTTTGCCATAATCCGAGACAACAGTTTTGCAATGCGAACTAACAACTCCTTCAGCTCCAATAGCATGATTTATTTGAGTTAAAATGGTCTGAAATGAGGTTAAATGACGACGGTTGAGCAGAAACAGATTCTTGAAAACAAGAACTAAAATCAAGAGTGGTCTAAATACATACAGTTGGACCAGAAATAAAAGCTGTTCCAGTATCCACAATAGCTGGACAGCCATCCTGACAAAGGCCTGCGAGCGAAAAGAAGAAAATTTACACTAGAGATGTATAAGATGCATTATATGTAAATTGTAAGTGACATTACCTGTTGAATTGTTTCCTATAAAAAGATCCCCTATCTCAATCTGGAACGTTCGATAAAGGTCAGTTTGTTCAGGAACAAAGTAGACGATATCACGATACAAATGAAGTTCTGTAAAACACAAACAATAATACTGGTCTGAGGTTAATTACCTCCCAATAACCATTTTTAGAAACCGGGACATATGTATGTAGACCCCTAAAATGAGTCCAGTCCATGCCTCCAAAGAGAATTTCACCAGCCATCCTAGACGTGGGATCTCGATTTAGCCAGAATGAGAAAATTGACTTTGAAACTATTTTCTGAAGCACCATGTTATTCCTGAAATTGTCGAGCTAAGTTAATGTCGGAAAGTATAAGCTACTATGCCCAAAAATTATAATATGAACAGATATAACTTACCATACTGGTGTGACATTCCTTGAATCCGCGCCCTGGAATCCAAGTCCTAGTACTCCATCGAATCGTGCTCTCAAGAATGTGAAATATCCCTCCTTAGTTACCTCAGTGAAGACCTGTTTGATAGATTTTATTCAATGTGTAACTTGAAAACATATCTAGAACTTTAGCTACAAAGAAACAAGATGGCACCTGCTGCTTTATGACAGCATTTCCAATTTTCGTATCGTCTTGGCTGAAGAATCCATGCACTGATCCAGTGCCAAAAGGGATTTTGCAAGAATCCCCTGTCACAAAAAGCACATGTAAACGCGTTCAGGATTTCCCTTGAGCTGTTAAATCAATGAGGCATTTAACCAAAATGAAAGTTTTGAGGTACATTGAGTAGCTACCATTTTTCGTATACGTATTTGATAGTCTTGATTTGTATGTGGAACGAAGATAACATGCAATCTGCATAGAAAATTGATCATTCGAAAAGGTAGTTTCATGTTATGAAATGTGTAAATCCACAACTACTTCACAAGACTAACCGAGAAGAAGCATTTTGAGGATGGAACCCAAAGATTGGAACTTCCAGTATCAAACACAACAGTGAAGTGTTGAGGCGGTGAACCAATACTAATCTCCGCAAAGTACTGAACATCTTGATAATTTTTTATGTAAACTATCTGCTCATCGGAAGAAGCAGAGTTTCTATTGGAACCCTTCAAACCTTTAACATAGATTCTTGCACCCCTTATGTTATTAAGGTCCATAGATTGCCTTTTTAGCTCAATCCTAACCATATTATCAGCGTATACGTTGAGGCCTAAACCGCGGGTTATTTCCCATATCAGAATAGCTGCAAGAAGAACTTTGATCCCCATTCTGTTCACAACCTAGCTCTCTGGTTTCACATAGCAAAACAATTAGAAAGAAGATAAAATCTGTAATTTACCCTTCAACAAATAAGTCCTTTTGGTTCATTTCAATCAAAATGCAGATCAAAGGTCTTAAGTATAATAAAAGCTAACTTCTAATACTATCCATCTACCAAATAGACATCAATCTCGAATTAGTTGGGGTCGACTATATGATTTCTCTCTATTTAGGTCAATTTCTTTCCAGAGTATAACTAAAATATAAAAGGAGTTACGAAAAATACCGGATGCAAGTGTAACACAACAACAACAACATACCCAGTGGAATCCCACAAGTGAGGTTTGGGGAGGGTAAAGTGTATACAGACCTTACCACTACCTCGTGGAGGTTGTTTCCGAAAGATCCTCGACTAGAGGCAAGTGTAACACAACAACTAAAATTTAATACTACCAACTTTTAGCTTCTAAAAACTGCATATACAAAACCAAGTAATCTAATATCACAGCAGCAAATTAACCAACTAGTACCTGACTGAAGGCAAAGACAGATGCCCATTCTAAAATTCACAAATTTATTTATATATGAAGCTCAAGAACTCACAAGTGTAACAGAAGTCATTATAGGCAACAAATGAGTCCAAATTTTGAGGAAACCACCTTGCAGTTTCTACTGAACTTCATGATCTAAGCACAACAAAAAGTACAAAAATTATATTGCACTATTACATAGTGATTTAGCAAACATTATTTACTTATTCTTCCCACCCTTTTCCCATTTAACTATAGTCTAGTCTGTGTAGAGTATAAAGTGAAAATAATGACTTCATGAGTATCATAGAAGTCTCATTTATTTTTTCTTGATAACTCTCGTTGAGTTGTTCGTTTAAGTTCATTGTTAGGTAATGATGAAAAGTTTCATTTTATGTAACGATTGATTTGGTGTGATCAGTTATCTTAATATTTTGTTCTCATTTTATCTGTACTTATTATTTAATAATCCTATTTTTATCTTTTACCCTACATTTTCATTGTAGCTCTACCCTATATCTTACTTTTCTTATACGTTTATCACTCAAATTGTTGATTTGTGATATTATGTAACAACATAGAACCATACAATCTGTCCAAATGTTATTTTCATTAAAACAATACAATACATTGTGAAACAATACTTATTGGTACAAAAGATATTCTCTAGGCTTTCGTGTTATACTTAAGTAAAATTAAATGATTTTTTTTTGTTAGTTTAATGACTATAGTATAAAATGAATTTTTTTCGTTAATTATTATCCCCTAAAGGAAACAACATTATTGGGCCAACATACGTGTTTTCCTAATTTTTGGATTTGAGAGAGAAATTTCGTAATTCACACTCAAGCACATAATTAACATTTTTATTTGGGAATAATTTCAAAACACTGATTTATCTTATAGTTTAAATATTACAATTAACTCCCTTATTTAATTTATTTATTATAACATAAAATAATTATGATGTAACAAATTTACTCTTACTTAGATACTTTTTTTTAATTATTTGGTAATTAGTTTTCATTGTGTTGGAACAAACATATAATAGGATGAGCAATATAAGAGTAATTATAAATCATATTTTTTTGTTTTTCTTAATTTTATTTTTCTTGATTTACCCTCTTAAATATTTTTTTTTAAAATTGGGAATTTTATAAGAAAATGAAGAGATTGTGGTGCAACAACAATATACTCCGTGTAAACCCACAAGTAGAGTCGGAGCCAACTAGGTTAATTTGAACCCCCTTCAACTAAAAATTACATTATTTATACATGGTTACAAATTTTTAAGTATATATAGTAGATATTGAATCCATTCAATTTCTTCATATGTTTACTTTTGATATTCTAATTTGAACTCTCTTATTGAAAGTTTTGGCTCCATCACTGCCCAAAATTAAAGTGTTGTATAGGCAACCTTACCCCTATCTTGTGAAGGTAGTTAAGTTGTTTCAGATGGACCTTCAACCCAAGTAATTAATGCATATAAACTACAATATGAAAAAGAAATACAATAGTGAAGAAGCCATGCCATGTTAAGAATAATGGAGGAACGAACACTAACAATAACAAACAATATACTAACAATAACAAATAATATGATATATAAACGAAGCAAAAGGTAATAAAAACAACAAGCAATAAAAAAATATGAAGAATGTTAGAATAGGAATAGGTTTATACAATCTCATTAGAATAGAAATAGGTATATACAATTCTATTAGAAAAGGAATAGTAATAGAAATAGAAATAGGAATACTAAATAGTATCCTACTTGGTAAATGATTGTATTCTAGGGTCTATAAATAGAGTCTCAATGTAATAATGTAAACAACAACAATTCAATAATATTATTTTCCTATATTTCTCACATGGTATCAGAGCCTCTACGATCTTGGTAGAAAATCAAAAAGCTTCCGCTGCCGACGGGTGGCACCAATATATGCTGCCCGTCTGGCCAACGATTATGTTAGCAGTCACCGTGTATCTTTCCGATGACTATTTTCTCATATCTAATTTGTGTAGCACCGTGCCATCATTCCGGTGACTACTTTTTCATATTTAATTTGTGTAGCACCATGCCATCCTTATGGTGACTACCTTTGTTTTGCATATCTTATTTGTGTAACACCATGCATCTTTTCGGACTACTTTTCATATTTAATTTGTGTAGTACCGTGGATTTTTTCGAACTATTTTCTCATGTCTGAGTTGCATAGCATCATGTGTCTTTTCAGTGACTCCTCATATTTGATTTGCTTAGTTCCATTCGTCTTTCCGGTGACTCCTCAAATCTGATTTGTGTAGGGTTGTGCCATCATTCCAACCCTACCCGTATAAATTTTACTTTTTCAGCTGTGTCGTGCCATCATTCCGACCCTACCCATATAATTTTATTTCTTAGATTGTGACCACTTTTAGCCATCAAATCTAATACTCTGACATATGAGCATGTTTTGGCCAGTTTTTCGGTGACTTGTTTAATATTGACTCGTCTATTGATTCCAACATGATCCATATACTTTATACTAGATTTTGAGCACTTGCAACAACCGTTACATTGTGAAGAAGTATATATGGAGCAACCACCTAATTTTGTTACTCAGGGGGGAGTTTAGTAGCCTTGTATGTTGATTACGTAAGTCACTCTATGGTCTAAAACAGTCTTTGCAAGCTTGGTTTGGGAAGTTCCAACACTGTAATTTTATCACTCTGTATTTTGTGGCATTATGCATCAAATTCAATATTCATGAGAAGACCAAGCACATTGAAGATTGATTGTCAATTTTGTGAAGTCGAGTGATCAACTTGCAGATATCTCACCAAGCCCCTCATCGGTCCTCGTGTTAATTACATTTGTAACAAGCTAGGTACATAAATTGTATGCACTAGCTTGAGGGGGAGTGTTAGAATAGGAATAGGTTATACAATCTCATTAGAATAGGAATAGGTTTATACAATCCTATTAGAATAGAAATAGGTATATACAATTCTATTAGAAAAGGAATAGTAATAGAAATAGAAATAGGAATACTAAATAATATCCTACTTGGTAAAGGATTGTATTCTAGGGTCTATAAATAGGGTCTTGTAATAATGTAAACAACAACAATTCAATAATATTATTTTTTTATATTTCTCACAAAGAATAAGATAATATATAGGAGAGTACAATTACAACAACAATAGCAGACACAGTGCAATCGTATTTGGTGAGAATGATGTGTACTCTTACCCTTATCTTAATAGGTTGAAATATCGCTCGACTATCTACTAATCTTTTACCTTAATTCTCAATCTTTATATCCTCCTATCTAGTCATATCTCCGATAAGAGTATTTAACCATAACAAAGGTATAACTAAACTTGTAGACGTGCATGGCTCAAGGACACGTGAATTTGAGGTGACTAATTAATTATAATATTCCATTTAGATGGTATAACTTGCTTTAATTAATGTAAAAAAGATTAACAATGAGTATGAAATAAAGTGAAATCAAACAGTAAAGAAATGGAAACAACTTGAGATTTGGTGCCAAAAATTGACAATATCATCGTACAAGCTTGATGTTATTGATATATATGAAATGAGACAATAAATAACAAATTTAAGAGCCTAAGAACTTGAAAGTAACAATATATTGTTTGAAATTGATTTTACGACGAATGACTCAAGGACTATTTATAAATAAATTTTAGAGAGCAATTTCTATGAAACTCGATGTTCTAAGAACTTTCACGAACTCATTAGGGCTATTGAGCAACAACTGAAAAAGAGAATCACGATTTTTCTAAAAATGATTGAGCTTCGTCTTTATTTTGTCTGGACATAATTTGGTGTTCGATCCCATACTTTTGAAACTAGGTGAGATTTATTGATATGACATCTACCCAAATTATTCCGACTCTAGATTTTTCTTGAATAAAATTAATTAATTATCCAAATTACATTCAGAAGATGGCATTAAGTATTATCTTTGAAGAATAAAATTAATTAATTACCCGTACGAATTCACCCAAATCTCAAGTTCGATTTTCACCCCATACAAAAAAGATTGTTGTGCATATTATAAAAATAATAGCTAATAAAATATAGTACAAACTATTAAAGTGAAAATAATCATGTTTTTCATCTATGCAGTGATTCTCCATTATTATTTATGAGTACCAATAAGGAAATCAAGACAAATCGATCAATTGAAATTTCGAGAGTTAATCAATTTTTTTATAATTATTTTAAATATTTGAAGCTATTATTGTAGTTTATAGTTCTATTTTCATATTTTTAAATACATAATATACTAAAAAGGAAAATAAACGAAAAAAATACTAAATATTGTAATTTATAGTATCATTTTCTGTTAATTTTTAAATACATAATATAAAAAAGGAAAATAAATAAAGAAATACTAAATGTAAAATAGAGAAAGTTTGACTAACTGACTGATCCTAAGCTGTTCAAACATTGGCTCTTGTAATATATGATAAATTAAAAAAGGAAATTAATTTAATTAAATGCATCTACTGACTAGATTTTTATTGTCACAGTCCAATATGTATTATATTTGATAATAAATATTCACTATAAATAGAATTATATCATAAAAAAGGAAATTAATTTAATTAAATGCATTTACTGACTAGATTTTTATTGACACAGTCCAATATGTATTTGATAATAAATATTCACTATAAATAGAATTATTTCCGTTTATTTCTTAACAAATAAAATAAAAAATATTAACCCTTTCTTGTGGAGCCTCCAGTATCATCGTTTGACCCGTAAGTTTTTTTTTTCCTCTTTTTTTTTTTTTTTTTTTTCAAAAAGCATCAGGCAGTAGTTCTAAGGATCAGAGCAACATAGTCTTTTACTAGTTTAGGTCCTATTTCATATAATATACTTCAAAACTAATTATTTGTATAATTTTGATTAGAAATTTCAGTTCATTCATTAAAGAGAGGGGATTTTGTTTGTAAACTTGATTCTTTTTGTTGATTTTTTATTCTTGGAATTCTTCATTGATGAATGTGTATTTAGGGTTTGTAATTTGCGTGATATGAAATTTATTTCAATGTTATATATCATGTTCAATTTAATTTTGAAATTGAATTAAAGTTTTGGGGAAAATATTTTTTTCCTTTTAATTAAATTTATGAAACATGTCCATTTCCATGAATTCGATATATCAATTTTCCAGTCAATCTTTCCTAGTGAAGAAATGTGTTATAGATAATCTTGACCTAGGTTTTTATATTTGGGTTGAACCAACTAGTAATTTTGATTCAATAATCTTTTTATAGGCCTAGATTATACAAATAGGAAGCAAGATCCAAAATAGCTTTGATTATTCTTGCATGCTCGATAAATTAGAATAGTCATGAATTTTGAACATGAATTGAGATACAATTCTGTTGAACTGATCTTTCATGTTATGTTATAAAAAAAGCATGTTCTATATAATAATATTTCGCTTTAGAAACAATTGACTTTATAAATATCAGAATTCATACCTAGAGAGATGACTCATTATTCATTAATTTCCTAAATATATGTTATCTCCTTAAGGATTTCTCGATTTTTAAAAAGAATTGTAGCTCATAATTCCTCTTTAAAGATACTTCTTTTGGTGTTAGCAAGGAATACTACCAGAAGAACATAGATTGGTTACATATAATTTTCGTCTCCTCTTTAATAATGAATTAGTATTGCTTTTTTAAAACAATATATTAGTAAAAATCAATCAAGCGACAAAATTCATAACTAATTCATGTTTTTCTAAGAAAAAGGAGGCATGCTATTATATTGTTATTTATATTTTAGTGATATATAGGGTTCTTTCCCATATCAACCTAATATATGAGATTCTTTGTACACTAAATACCCTTTTTATAATATGTTTGCTTAATATTCCATACTTCTTTTGTTGGAATAATAATTCAAAGTTGGAGTAGGAATCCTAAGTTATTTAGGATTCATTATTTTTGATATTTATTTAATTATGACTAGATAGGATTTGTTTGTCTTAGTTCATATAGGAATAGGTTCTAATCCTAGTTTTATCTACTTCTTACTATTATATATAACATCTATAGAGTAATAGAGAAAACTTGCATTATGATTCAGAGTTTTTGAGTTTATAAATAAAATATTTTCATTTACTTTTTGCAGAGAGATATGGATGCCGTTGTGGACACATTGGACAAGAAATATGATGAACTTTTAACAGCACTAGCCATTGTGCTAGAGACGAGAGAGACTAATGGTGGAGTAAAACCAGAAGGTGTAGATCCACATCTTGAAAGTTTCCAAAAGAGTTTTTTATCCTTCCAAGCTTCTTGTGAGGAAGCACAAGGGTTTGTTGAGACTTTGAAGCATAGTGTAGGATGTGAAAAGTTTCCAGAACAGGTGTTTGATAGTGATTCTATTCCTATTAAGACCGATGATGAGAAAACGTAGAAGACAAAGATATGAGTACATCAAAATCACTGAAGATCATTGGAATAATATTCTAGACAAGTTGTTATGAAGCGCCATTAGGCTAGCTAGATCATAATGGACCTTTCAGAGTGCAAAGTAGTTTTTAGTTTACTGAACAATTCGTAATTTCACATTACTTGTTTGTTTTTGAGATATTAGAATTAAGTCGATAATGTCATATGATGTTTTTGAATATTTGACTAAAGATAGTTAATTATCTATGATTTTATATTAGCAACATTTGTTTATTAGCATTATAATGCTCTCTTTTCTTTTCATTTTATGATCATATGGTAAATATAATTAGTTATAGATCCATTGCTAGAATTTTGTTACTCAACATTTCGTTGCTAAATAGGATTAATAGTAACTTTTTCATGTTTGGAGACATTTATTTCAATGGAAAACTTTTCAAGCATGTTAAATTAATGCTATTACTACAACAACAACTAACCCGCCTTAATTCCTCATTAGTTAGAATCGATTCAATTATTTCGAAAATTTAATGATCTTAGGTTCTTTAACCTTGGAAATTATATATTTTTTATTGACAAAAATAAAAGCATGCGTAGTTTGACATAAGATTCCACCTAGGGTTGAGATTTTTCCAAATTTTGTTTTTGAAAATTTTTAATACAAAAATGTGATTGTGTATGGAAATGAAAGATTATTTTAATAATGTGGTAGTAAGCAACTCAAACAATAGAATAGTAATAGGCAAAGTACCTATCATTTAATTAAGTGAAGAGGGTGTGCAAATATGAAGCGTATAAAGTAATTAAAATAAACGGATGACAATAATCAAGATTTGAGATCATTCTTTGTACATGTTGTCAAGTTATTATATAGTTGAGTTTAGAGAAATGGATTGTAAGCATAGCATTGTAAATTTCTTTTAGTAAGAAATGGACTATTTTGCCAACAAAGCTGAAAAATAAGAAACTAAAACCTTTCTATGAGTTGACGTCAGCAGGGGCAAGAAATTATGAAATAATTTGACCGAATATAATCAAATACTTAGTTTGCAGGATCATTAAATATTATTTTACTAGTTAGAAAGTGCAATCACATGTATATAAACACGAACTACACCATATAAAGCCACAATCTAAAATCGTACTTGTTACAGTTGTTCGTTCCGACACTTTTTAGAGAAGAAACCTTCAAAGAATCTTCACACGAACTTTAATAGAATTGGAGAAGGACGAAGGAGAAGAAACAAAAAAAAGTGTATGTTCTTTTTGGAATTGTAGAGAACGAAGAGTTTTTCTTATATTTTTTTCGATTTCTCTTGTAAGACCCGTTTTATAATTCTGAAGGGATACAACTATTCAAATAGTTGTGTTTCTTATAAAAGGGACACAACTATTCAAATGGTAGTGTCTATTCTGAAGGGTTACAACTATTCAAATTGTTGTGTCTTTTCATTATATTAATTAATATATAATAAATAATTATATATATATATATATCTGTTTTCTTTTCACATGGATCCGGGTTGACCCACATGGGTGACCCAATCCAATTTCCTTCATCTCCCATCACGCATAGTAGTGGGACAACTCTTATTCCTATTCTATAACTTTCATACATTATGACTAGACCGTGTGATCAGTGCATACTTCGAGAGCTTCATTGCTATACAACTGTTAGGAATATAACATCTCAATTAATGAAATTTCAAGAGTTGATCAAAAAAATTTATAACTATTATCAATATTTTAAGTTATTGACTATTGTAATTTATAATACTATTTTTCATAATTTTTAAAAACATAATACACTAAAAAGAAAATAAACGAAGAAATACTAAATATTGTAATTTATAGTATCATTTTTTGTTAATTTTTAAATACATGATATAAAAAAGGTACATAAATGAAGAAATACTAAATATAAAATAGAGAAAAATTGAAGAAAAAAATAAATCATCAATTGACAAATTATATGACAAATTAAACATTCGCTCTTGTAATATATGTGTTTTATTAGGAAAATATATTTTAGACTGGTTTTAAGAGTCGCCACTTAATTTTTAAGGTGAAATTAAGAAAACCAATTTTTTCAACAGATTAAAACAGAAATCAATTGAAAATATACAAAAAGGTTTGAGGCTCTTATTAGCATTTTGGGAAGGGGTTTAAAGCACCCAAAATGCCCGCTAATACGCGGTTATCCGGCGATTAATTAGTTGGCTAAAAATAATCTTAACTTAGCTTGAATTGCAAAATTGAACTATTTTGTAGTTAGGACCATTTTTAAAGGGGAAATATTGAAATAAATCTAAGAAAAATATTTTGTAAATTTTTTTTGTTTTTTTTTTTTGTTTTTTTTTTAAGTCGAGTAAAAGATGAATAATTTAATTAAGTAATTAATTCGAAATGAGTGTCTTTCGGGAATTTGAATTTTTTTGACCTTAAGATTAACAACAAATATTAATATGTAAATAAACATAATCAAAATGAAAAGGGAAAGAGATTTGGGCCCAAATCTGGTTTCTGTCTGCCTGGACCAGTATTTGGACCCATTTTTCATTTTGGGCCTTTGGCCCATTTGAATCACCTGCACATGTCCTATATTAACGTAAAGAAATATTATTATCTTTTTCTTCGGACCTTAGGCCCAATTTTTCACCTGTCCTAGGAACTAACGAGTATAGCAAATAAGTGGGCTTAGGCCCAAAATAACAAAATACAACTTGTCTTGGAATTAAGAGTGGGCCAAAGGCCCAATCTTTCAATTTCTTGATCCGGTGCTTCCTTTAACTTTGCGACCTGTTCGTCGATTTTTATGGTTGGCTAACTCGATGAAGAAATTAGAGCCTTTATGGCTCTCTCGAAATGCAAAGGAAGGAGTGAGTTCTTGGCGAACTCGGGCGAATTTTACATGTAAACAAAAGAGTATAAGGAGTTAGAAAAATATCATACAGTAAACAAATAAGACATCCATAAACTATGCTTTATGCACTATTTTATTTAAAGAAAAGTCAAGAATCCCTGCCAAACCATACTTTATGCATTATTGTTTAAAGAAAAGAAGCCACAATATTTGACTAAAAAAGAAGAAACTCATCTAACTAATCATGGGGGGACAACATACTCCCTGTTAGAAATTATTGTAAGCTAAATGAAATAAATGAGATTGTGATAATTGACTAGCAAGACAACATGCTAAATAAAAATCTAGACATACGAAACATCAGACCTTCGACGGTTGCTAAACTATTAAAATTAACCTTACACAAAAATAACATGCTATGCACGCAATAGTCAAGATCAAATAAACTCCTACTTCAAATAATTTTAAAATAAAAAAAAATAATTTAATTTTAATAAGACCAAAATATGAGTATAGGACAAGAAAATCAAGCTCTGTACCGATTCAGACTTGCCAATAGTGAACTATTTGAATATCAATTATTAAACCAAAGAAGTGTGAGCATTTTACCTCTTTCTGGGCAGCGAAATGGGGACAGGGTGAGCTAGCAGACGACTTCACCACGGAAAGCTCAAGCACAAATAGTGGCCAAGAAATCTAGACAAGCATATCAAACTTCAAACACTAAAAAAAATGTGATTATTTCCTCTGTTTTTCCTTAAGGTGTATTTAGTCGGTATTTTAGCTAATTTGTCTTAATTAAAATTTTTTCAACCCCCTTACAATGGAAGAGAAGAGATGTATTTATAGGGGGAATTAGAGTGAAAAACGGATAGGAACAAAGGTCAAAAACGAAATTTCCTCTGATTTCAAAATTCAAAATCTGGAATAGGGAGCAGCTGGGTTTGCACGAGATTTCCTCCAAAATCCCAGAAAATCCGAGGCAGCAGGGCTGCTGCGTACAGCTGTTGTTGACATTTTGGATTGCTGCTGCTATTGTTGAAATTATAAGGGAAAAAGAGGGGGTGGGGCCGGCTGGTGTACGTTGTTTTGTTGTTATATGTATTGTGAGTTTGGGGAATTAAAAGGGTGGGCTATTGTTTGAATTGAATAAAAAGGGAGAAAAAATAATGGCTGCTACAATTTGTAAATAGGCCCCAAAATTTGACATTTTAAGAGTTGAAATTAGGATTATAGAAATGGGTATATTTATAAATACAATAGCCAAGTGTATTAAGAACGTTATGTAAAGAATTTGGCTAAAATTTAAATGAGATGAACTAATATAATCAATTAACGAACTTCCTAATTTCAATTGAATAAGATAATAAATTTAACTAAACTAAATTACTCAAAGTTAAAACCATAATTTAAACTAAACTAATTTAATAAAAATATTTAAGTAAGAAATAAAATCTTTGAGATGATTTTCCAATATTCATAATATATACTAATTATACATAATTATATAATAATTAACTTAATTATATTATAAAAAGTGACAAAACTATTTTAAATAACTTGCAACTATATTATTATTTTTTTTTATTTTTTTTATTTTTTTGAAATTTTATAAAACTAATTATTTTAAATTGTGGAAGCTCGAAATGATTAATTTATATTGTGGAGGGTTAAAATTGGGTGTCAACAACTGTCCCTCATTTTACTTGGATTGATGCAAGAAATTCGAGGAAAATGAAATTGGCTAATCCAATTTTGATCGACCACATATTCATCTTTTGGAATAGGGATTTGGTGCGGACTTTAGGAATTATGGCCGAACCCCGAAATCGGGTTTCCTACATATCTCAGGCTATATGAGAATTCAGGCCACTTGTAGTTCTATACGCTTGATTTGACGCACGATTTTTGAAAGAATTCAAAAGCTATCCCGATACCGAATTATGAAGGGACCGGAATGCTTGAGAATAAGGTTTAAGAGCGAATGTTGGAATGCAGCCGAGTTTTCAATATTGATTCTGCCTACATATCCCTCAGCTTAGGAAATCAGGCTGCTTGTAGTTTGACTCAGTCGGTTGAAAAGAAAATCTATTATACAAGACATCATTTGGTTCTGGAGGAGTGACAAGTAAGTCGAGTATGAAAAAGAGGTTTGCAACCTCTTAGTCATGAATGTGGTGCACTTCACACCCATAATTAAGAACTTACATTGACATAATTTCCAAAGCTCTTGGTGCATCGTCACTTTAGATTGGAAAGCTGCTTCCGGTAGAGACCAAAAAATTCCGGATGCGAGACTGAAACTGACAAACCTAAAGATAAACCCACATGCCTTCTAATAGGGGTGTGGTTTGATTGTGGTGGAAGTCACTCCTCTGCTCGCGTCCTAAGAGTTTGACACTCCTCTTTGGACTACGTCCCAGTTCGCTGCTAGAAAAAGTTCCACGTTGTGCTGCACCCTTTTTGATGTCGTCCGCATCTGTGGTTTGCTTTGAGAATTCATCCTCTTGGGATGCTCTCGAAAAAGACTGAGATAAAACTCATTAGCATAAAATGCAATTCAAATGGAGAGATAGTGTCTTTTACCGTGTTGACACTTGATTGCTCTCCTTGAACATTTAACGTCAATTCCATCGGGTTTGACGTAAAGCTAATAAAGCTTGTGTCTCATATTTGCGATATAATTTTCAATGTACTCTTCCTTTGATGTCAAAGCATTAAAATAAGCTGATGTAATATGTCGACGGTTTTTCTTGATGTCGTTGTTAATGGTTCTCTTGATGTTGTTCTTGCAAATGAAAATGATGCAGTCGATGTTGATTTTCTCGCAATGCATGATTTCCTTTTCTGCGATGCGTAAAGATAATGCTTTCTAAAAAAAATACAAGTGATGTTTCCCCGAAAACTGTAGCTGATGGTGATTTTCCCGCGATGGATGAAATTTTTTCTCACGATGCATGAATCTTTTTCTTGCAATGCATGACTTTCTTTCCCGCGATGCATGATTTCTTTCCCGCAATGCAAGAATTTTTCCTCAGCGATGCATGACTTTCTTTCCCGCGATGCATGACTCATTTCTCTTGCTATGCATGACTTCTCCGCGATGCATGAATCTTTCTCTTGTAATGCATGACCCTTTCTCTTGCTATGCATAACCTATTTTTCTCGCAATGCATGATCCTTTCTCTTGCTATGCATGAATTTACTTCGCGATGCATGATTTCTCTGCGATGCATGACTTTTTTTTTTCTCTTGCTATGCATAAATCTTCTCTTGCAATGCATGAATCTCTTTTCTCGCAATGCATGACATTTTCCCGCAATGCATGAATATTTTGATGATGTCTCCCTGATACCGAACGAAGATAATGCTTCACCGAGCAACATA
>NW_006239361.1:279113-280249 GCF_000226075.1 Solanum tuberosum
ACTCTCCGGGTAGCGGTATCGTCTCATTCGACAATACAATATAAATAACCTTCAGGGTAAGAATATTATCATATTTGATAATACAATGCAGATAAATATCTTCCAGGTATCTTTAGTTGCTAAATAATAATATTTCTCTCTTCAAAGTTTTCATTTGTCCCATCTCCGAACATAATTGCATATTCATTATGAACCTTGTCTTGCTGAGAATTCGAATAAAGTAATGCTACTCATATTCTTAATTCTTGGTATAAGAAGCATAAAATATTTCCTGTATCCACAGAAAAGTTGTCAATTTGGGGAGCTTTGGCCCTTTTTGACCTCTCCATATTCATTGAATGGAAGAATATGCTGATTTTTTAGGCGAGCTTATAAACCTGCATACACAGAAAAATTGTTAGTTTAAAATGAACTTGATCTGTGTCGATCTCTTCGGTTGTCTCCTCCTTGTCTTGCTATCTCCGGTTGATTTCTTCGATCTCCCGCTTCTTGATAGATAAGACAAAATATTTTATGCAAAATAATTGAAACATGAAAGAAAAGTTTTAAGAAAAAATAGATTTTCAAGAAAATAATATTTGGAAAAGGTCACTGCCAAGTGTCATATCACGTCAAGCTTGATGAACGCCATTTTGGAGTTGATGTTTCGGGATCTGTCTGATTACTTGCTGGGACGTATTCAAAGTTGCTCTAACCTGCCGATGAACCTTGTTGAAATTTTGAGGCCATCCTCAAAATTTCTGTCCCAGTCAACTGTCTTAGCTTATCTTTAACCGTTGGTGATCAAATTACGGAATTTTTGAGATCCTCTCAAAAATTATGTCCCAACTGCAGATCTCGAAGTAACTTCAGTCTTGGTTTGTTAAAAAGATCTTCTTCTTAAGAATTTTTGAGTCCCTCTCAAAAATTTTGTCCCAGTTTCTATTATAAAGAGAAAAAATATAAATCTTACGGGAGATATGACCGAATCGTTGTGGCGCCTACGTATCCCGTTAAGGCAGGATCAGGTCAAACGTAGTTCCCCCTCAAAGATTAACAAAAATAAGAAAATTTAAGCAAAGAACCCAACCGAGGCCGACAAAGGCCGCCTACGTATCTCATTCTTGAGAATTCAGGTCGAACGTAGTTCAAATACA
>NW_006239361.1:280608-280839 GCF_000226075.1 Solanum tuberosum
CATACTCATCTTGATGAGGGAAAATGCGTTTGAGAACCAACTGACCAATTTCGAATATTCTGGCTCTTACTTTCTTGTGGAAAGCACGGATCATTCTCTGACGATACAGTTGTCCATGACAAACAGCAACCATTCTCTTCTCATCAATTAACGTTAACTGATCAATCCGCTTGCGAACCCATTCGGCATCACTTAATTCAGCTTCTTGAATGATTCTCAATGAAGGTATTT
>NW_006239361.1:280939-343012 GCF_000226075.1 Solanum tuberosum
GTGGGCCAAAGGCCCAATCTTTCAATTTCTTGATCCGATGCTTCCTTTAACTTCGCGACCTGTTCATCGATTTTTATGGTTGGCTAACTCGATGAAGAAATTAGAGCCTTTATGGCTCTCTCAAAATGCAAAGGAAGGAGTGAGTTCTTAGCGAACTCGGGCGAATTTTACATGTAAACAAAAGAGTATAAGGAGTTAGAAAAATATCATACAGTAAACAAATAAGACATCCATAAACTATGCTTTATGCACTATTTTATTTAAAGAAAAGTCAAGAATCCCTGCCAAACCATACTTTATGCATTATTGTTTAAAGAAAAAGAAGCCACAATATTTGACTAAAAAAAGAAGAAACTCATCTAACTAATCATGGGGGGGGACAACATACTCCCTGTTAGAAATTATTGTAAGCTAAATGAAATAAATGAGACTGTGATAATTGACTAGCAAGACAACATGCTAAATAAAAATCTAGACATACGAAACATCAGACCTTCGACGGTTGCTAAACTATTAAAATTAACCTTACACAAAAATAACATGCTATGCACGCAATAGTCAAGATCAAATAAACTCCTACTTCAAATAATTTTAAAATAAAAAAAAATAATTTAATTTTAATAAGACCAAAATATGAGTATAGGACAAGAAAATCAAGCTCTGTACCGATTCAGACTTGCCAATAGTGAACTATTTGAATATCAATTATTAAACCAAAGAAGTGTGAGCATTTTACCTCTTTCCGGGCAGCGAAATGGGGACAGGGTGAGCTAGCAGACGACTTCACCACGGAAAGCTCAAGCACAAATAGTGGCCAAGAAATCTAGACAAGCATATCAAACTTCAAACACTAAAAAAAATGTGATTATTTCCTCTGTTTTTCCTTAAGGTGTATTTAGTCGGTATTTTAGCTAATTTGTCTTAATTAAAATTTTTTCAACCCCCTTACAATGGAAGAGAAGAGATGTATTTATAGGGGGAATTAGAGTGAAAAACGGATAGGAACAAAGGTCAAAAACGAAATTTCCTCTGATTTCAAAATTCAAAATCTGGAATAGGGAGCAGCTGGGTTTGCACGAGATTTTCTCCAAAATCCCAGAAAATCCGAGGCAGCAGGGCTGCTGCGTACAGCTGTTGTTGACATTTTGGACTGCTGCTGCTATTGTTGAAATTATAAGGGAAAAAGAGGGGGTGGGGCCGGCTGGTGTACGTTGTTTTGTTGTTATATGTATTGTGAGTTTGGGGAATTAAAAGGGTGGGCTATTGTTTGAATTGAATAAAAAGGGAGAAAAAATAATGGCTGCTACAATTTGTAAATAGGCCCCAAAATTTGACATTTTAAGAGTTGAAATTAGGATTATAGAAATGGGTATATTTATAAATACAATAGCCAAGTGTATTAAGAACGTTATGTAAAGAATTTGGCTAAAATTTAAATGAGATGAACTAATATAATCAATTAACGAACTTCCTAATTTCAATTGAATAAGATAATAAATTTAACTAAACTAAATTACTCAAAGTTAAAACCATAATTTAAACTAAACTAATTTAATAAAAATATTTAAGTAAGAAATAAAATCTTTGAGATGATTTTCCAATATTCATAATATATACTAATTATACATAATTATATAATAATTAACTTAATTATAAACTAATTAACTTAAAATATAAGCTATTAATTAATTTAAACTAAATAACCAAATATTTAAATAAAACTAAAATCCTTTTGACACAATTTTCGACCATTCACAAAATATACTAATTAGACACATAATTATAGAAACTATCATATTTATTATTTTGAAATTTATAAAAATGACAAAACTACTTAAAATTATTTGAAAATTATTTTGAATTTTATAAAACCAATTATTTCAAATCATTTAGAATTTAGGAAGTTCGATGATTAATTTATATTGTGGAGGTCCAAAATTGGGTGAACACCCCTAATGGTGTATAAGCATTTCTTATAATTTAATATTATATTACTTATTAAATTTTAACCATGGTTAAAAAAGTTTGTGAAAGTTATTTATATTGGTGTATATCAAATATAGATATATTATTATATATCGAATATATAATATTATATATGGAAATTTTAAACATTTAGAAAAATAGTAGTTATGCGAAATAGAATTTCAAAAATCTAACTACCTAAATAACCCAAAATAAAATGATCCACACAATGAAAATATTAATTATACTAATTTTAATATATTAATAATTCACTTTCTAACCTGCGACCAAATAATAATAATCAAGTGTGAATGGTAAGAGGAATAGTCAAAATGGAATCAATCACCACTTCACTAGTAAGAAAATGACTCCTCAACTCTAAGTGGAATTTTTGTCCCCACTTATATCTCTTAAAATAAAGCATATATTCATGTCCAAGTAATGACAAATTAGTAGCTTTTTCTCCCTTTTTTTTTCCTTCTTTTCTTTTCTTAAGTACCTCTTTTTTAAGCATTTGCTACTGTAATTTAGCAGTCTGCACAAAAAAAAATGGAGCACAACACACAAATCCAAATTCCAAGAGTCAAATTGGGTACCCAGGGTCTTGAGGTAAATTACGAATATTTTAACTTTGATTTCAATTTCCATTTAGGTTGTGAATTCTTTTATACTGTAGTTTGGTAATTTATCTGAAATTATTGATCACTGAAGTGAGAGGGGAAAAGAAAAAAGTACTAGTACTTTGTGACAATCAATTGATTTGTGTTGAATTTATCAGTTTTAGCTTTGTTGGATACAAATTAAAGCTCAATTAACTTAATTGTACATATATTTTTCATTTGAACTATTTTGAATTTAAAATTTGGACTCTTGAAATTTTAGCATGATCTTTGCGTAATAGCAATAGATGTTTAGGACTATTGTTTTAGAGGAGGAAAATATTTTAAGAGGGCAGCCCTAGGCACAAAGCATCCCGAGTCAGTATTTTCCACTTAGCAATTAGCATTTTTAAATTCACAAAATTAAAGGGTACTAACACTAAAAAATTGAAAATATTAATTTTATTTTCTTAATCGATCGATTCGGTCCGATCTAAACCCATCGTGTGCCCTCCATATCTTATCTCTCCTTGACTTCTTCCCCTGTGTGTTGAACAGCCACCTCTTTGCAGAATCAACATCTTCCTTGTCTTGATTCATTTTTTCTTTGAGCTTCATCTTGTCCCTCCACAATCTCCTCTCCAACTCATCTAAATCTATATCCTGCTTTATATTAATATAATATATAGATTTCCCTTTGTTTAAGATTTGATGTTTTTACTGAGGCAGTGTTCAGTGTCGCTCCTTCATTTCATTTCTTAGTCCCTTGAGTATTCTACTGCCTATGCAGTAGTGGAGCCAGGAATTCTGTGAAAGGGATTAAAAAAAAAATTGAAAAATGACTTACCTGGGATTTGAACATGTATTTCTCTTATGTTAAGGGATTCAAAATTTTATGTATATGCTCAAAAAGATTTATTTTTAGCCTATTTATGCAGTATAACTTTCTGATAAATTGCATCCCCTTCTTTGCATGTGGCTCCGCCTTTGCGCCTATGGTTATAGTTATTTTGTGTATGTCCATTTATCTCACTAACATTTTTCGTTATCAGCCTCCAAAATTTCACTTAATTGAGAGACTCCAATCAATTGATCAGATCCTTAGTTCTGCTCTTGAAAAGAAGGGCTTTAGGTTCGCAATGGTTCCGAGATATGGGACCTTTGAAAAACATCTATGCTAAAAGAGAAGGCAAAGTTTTATTCCTATGCTAGAAGCTTTTAAATCATTAGTTAATCTTTTGCTAGGTCTCGAAACTCGGGTTTGGTTGTGTAGGACTTTCTGGCTATTTTAATGCTCCTCTGTCACATGAAGCTGGGTGTGCAGTCTTAAAGGAAGCATTCAGCAAAGGCATCACTTTCTTTGACACAGCAAACGTATACGGGCATGAGGGTTACAATGAGATAATGGTGGGAAAGGTACACTTAATTGATCAGTGTACTATTCAATATTTTTGTGTCGATCAATTCATCGTCTTCTGTTTGAAGATTTAGAACCATATAATCACTCAGTGTTGCTGAGACTATCATATAAGTAATGAGTTTGTTTTTTAAAATGGTCATTTTGGGATAGCCAGGTATTGAAGCAGCTCCCTCGTGAGCAAGTCCAACTGGCAACCAAATTTGGGTGTATATTTCCCGAGGACTTCAGTGACTTCCAGTGTCAAGTCAAATGCACTCCACAATATGTGCGGCAATGCTGTGAAGAAAGTCTCAAGCGGCTTGACGTGGACTACATTGATTTATATTATCAGCACCGGACAGACACATCTGTGCCTATAGAGGAAACTGTAAGTATCAAATTTTATCCATGTTGTTGCCTATGATGATAAATAAATATGTTGTACAGAAACTTGATTTTGTTGAATCAATTTCATGAGACAAAAGATGGGGGAACTCAAGAAGCTAGTGGAGGAGGGAAAGATAAGGTACATTGGCTTGTCTGAAGCCAGTGTTGACACAATTAAGAGGGCGCATGCTGTTCATCCCATCACTTGTGTGCAAATGGAGTATTCTCTTTGGACTCGTGAGATAGAAGAGGATGTAATTCCGCTTTGTAGGTATGCTCGTATCTGATGAATATATGTTGTCACTCAAAGATTAAGATCACTTTAATGACCAACATAGTTGCATATGAAACCATAATTTTTTTTTCCTGAATGACACTATTATCATATAGTATTTGAACTGGTTAGTCATTAAGCGATAGCAGAAAGAACTTCAAGAATTGTCTAATACTTTTTCTGCCTCCTTAATACAGAGAATTGGGCATCGGGATTGTTGCGTACAGCCCTCTTGGCCAGGGGTTCTTTGGTGGTAAGGCAATCACAGAAAGTTTGCCTGCGGAAAGTCTGGTGGTAGGTAACTGCAGTAGTTCCTAGAATATGTGATGTATCGCACTGTTCCTCTCAGATTTATTTCCTATGGATGAAGTAATTATCATTCTCTTTCTCTTGTTTGGTATAATTATAATACTGTGTATAAGAGATGACGCTAAGAGGTTGCATGCCTACCGCTCCTGTGTCGCATTTTCTTCATTCTAGCAAGCTTAGTCCAAAATGACTTAGTTTTCTGTACAGTTCTGGGTTATGAAGTAGCAATCACTCCTCAAACACAAACTATGGGTCATCTTTATACCATACATATGGCGATATCTTGAGAGACTTTCCTCAGTTAGACGTGATTATTTCTAATTTAGTTAATTTTGTACGACCTCACATAACATTTTTATCTTAACATCTGCATTTCAACACATATGTTACCATGTTGGACCTTAAAAGCCTAAGCATTTACTATCATATAACAATGTTAGTCTCATAACTATTTTAGATAACTTGTTTTTCGCTATGTTAGGCATGTTCATATCGCCTAGTACTTCCGTAGAACTCCTTCATTCTACCATCTATTGTAGTTTTGTGTGTTAAATATTCATCTATCATGTCATTCTTTGGGAAGATTATGTCTAGGTATCTCAATCTCTCTGTTTTGTTAGGGTTCTCATCCAAGATTTTCCGGAGAGAACTTGGAGAAGAACAAAGCTCTTTACACAAGATTTGCAAACTTAGCAGCAAAGCATGGTTGTACACCTCCTCAACTAGCTTTAGCGTGGCTTATGCATCAGGGAGATGACATGATTCCGATACCTGGTATGATATATACCATACCTTTTCCATTATGCAAATCATATTACAATTTCTTGTTAATTGAATTCCTCTCCTCGAGATCATGTTGTTATACTACTTGTTAGATTCTTGGTCATCGTGGTGTTCGTTTGTTAACTGAAATATGTCATTAAACTTTGGATCTGTTCTAAAAAAGACGAGGTATTTCTAATCATACGTCCAATGTGTTGCAGGAACAACAAAGATTAAGAACCTAGATGCCAATATTCAATCCCTAGCAGTGAAACTTACACCAGAAGATGTGAGGGAAATCGTGGATGCTATCCCCATTAGTGAAGTCTGTGGAGATAGAGAGCATGAAACGATGTTTAAGTACGATTATCGGGTAGCTAATACACCATTAAAGCAGTAACATCACGTTGGTGAGAAATCATAATGGAGTTAATCACCGTTTCTTAGCTTCATTATTAACTAAATCGCATGTTCTGTTTTTTTGAATAAGTAGAGCTCATCAATAGCGCATGTATTGTTATCCCTTGTTGATGTATATATTGTCTTCTTTTGTTTTACCTTCCCGTGTTCGGTAGCCCGAACCCGAGATCTCTGGTAATATACCACATACCACATCCTTGGTGTGTATAAGTCAATCTAACTATTGTCTTAGATAAAGCTATCAAAATTCCCAATTCTTGAAAATTTTGAACTGAATTCCCCAACACAAATCTAATTATTGTCGTTTGACACTCTAATTCTTAAGTTTTCACTTTTTATATTTAATATAAAATATAATAGCAAAGTTTATTAAAACAAAAGATATTGTTATAAAAACAATATCATACCCATGGAAAGATGGCTCATTAGTCACTACTCATTAATTTCTTAACTGTGTGTTATTTAACCCTCGAGGATTTCTCGATTATTAAAAAGAAATGCAGCTCATTCCTCTTTAAAGATGATGCATATGGTAATTGTTTTGTTTTTAGCTAGGTATGCTACCAAAAGAACATGAATTGGCGACACATAATTTTCATCGTTAAACAATGAATATTTGTCGTAAGCATGGATTAGCAATGGATTATTTAAAACAATATGTTAGTCACAATCTATCTAGTGACGAAGTTCGTAGAGGCATGCCATTATATTGTTATTTGTATATTTAATTGATATGTTTGTTTAGGATAGACTGTCAACATCACACTCCTTAAAGTGCGGTCCTTCCTCAAATTCTACGTGAACACGAGATGCTTTATGCACTTAGCTACCTTTTTGTAATATGTCCGCTTAATATTCCACAATCCTTTCATACTTTTGCAGAGAGATAATGGATGCCATTGTGGACTCATTGGACAATGCAAGGCATATGAAGAATTTTTAACAGCAACAACCATTGTGCTAAAGACAAGAGAGAATAATATTGGTGGAAAAAAACTAGAAGGTGTGGATCCATATCTTGAAAGTCTCCAAAAACGTTTGTTATCCTTCAAAGCTACTTGTGATGAAGCATAGTGTTTGTTGAGTTTTTGAAGCATAGTTTAGGGTGTGAAAAAATTCCAGATAATATGTCTTTTCTCTTGAATTAGTGTCTGACAGTGATTTTATTTCTATTAAGATCAATGATGAAAAAACGTCGAAAATATACATGAGTTCATCAAAATCTTAGAAGACTGAAAATATTTCAAAGAAATCGTTACGAAGTGCCATCAGCCTAGGTAAATCATAATGACACTTTTAGAGGTAATATGTTAGAGCAAATTAAAATGGTTTTTAGTTTATTGAACTATTCACAATTTCACATCACTTGTTTGTTTTAAGATTTTAGTGGTTAATATGATATTTTTGTACATTTGACTAAAGATAGTTTATTATTTATGATTTTATTTTTATTGATTAGACTACTAACATAATGCTAACTTTTCTTTTCAAATGGAAAAAATAATATCCATTGCATTATATTTTTTTTTAGTTATAACTTATTGCAGAGATTCTATTACCAGAGGGGAAAAAAAAATAGAATTGCTTATACATCTGTTGCTAGATTGTAACTAAATATTTCATCGCTAAGTATTTTTTTTTGGGAAAATTGTATATAATAGCAAACTATTAATTCAAATTAAAATGCTATAAATATAGTTTGATTTAATTGTACCCCATAGCAAACTGTTACTATTTCACCTCTCTCCTAGTGAATCTCGCTCGCCACTCTCGTTCTCTCCCTTGCCTCTCTTCGTTTTTTTATACAAACGCAAGTGTATAAAGTGCGTTTGTGTTTGTATAAAGCGAGAGAAAATTGTATATATACATATATTTTCATTCCCCAATCTCCCCTCTCCCAGATCTCGCTCTCTCACTCGCCTCTCTCACTTTATACAAAAACGCAAATGTATAAATGTGTGAAAATTGTATATATACATATATTTTCGTTCCCCTCTCTCCCCTCTCCCAGATCTCGCTCGCCACTCTCCCAGATCCCGCTCGCTCACTCGCCTCTCTCACTTTATACAATTGATCTTTTTGTATATGTATACCAAAGCAGATTATACAACTGCTTTCTTTTGTATATGTATAGCGAAATATACATATTTATGTTTGCTATGGAGCGCAATTATGCAAACTTTGCTATAGCATACAAATATGAATTTTGTGCTTGCTATATGTGAAAGTTGCTCTTTTTTTTTAATAATTGATTACTGAATAAGATTTGACAATAATTTTTTTCTTTTTATCACTCATTTTCGTTGTGCTCTCTCAAGTGATAGGTATCTTAATGCACTTCACACACTTTTCAGAGATCACACTGGTCATTGGAGGATGAGATTCGTCGAATGCACCCCATACACTAACTCTACCATGGATGAGCTGCAAGCCCTAAAAAGAGAATTGCATTTAGGAGTTGACCACAATCTAACTCCTTCGGAAATCAACACTTTATCCATATGTTTGAGCATGACCATTTACTCTATAATAATCTTATTATTGAGTGCAAATCATTAATGCATAAGTTGGGTGCTCTAAGAATGATGCACATAGGCTGACAAATCGAGTAGCGAAGAAAGGAATTTTTGATATACCTACTATTTTGCTAGTTTGAAAGCAGACAATCTAGGAACTATTTTTCCTGTAAAAACTATAACTAATGATATTATTATCTAGGGTTGTGATATGACCCAAATGACTATTTTCTAAATAATACAACAATAAATAACAAGACTTAATGAAATGTACCTATCTATATTGTACATATAAATCCATTTCATTTCAAAATTTAATGATCTATTTTCTTTAAACTTAGAAATTATATGCATTTTTTATTCATAAAAATAACATCATGCATAGTTTGACGAATCCACCTCCAACCAATAGGTTTGATGTTTCTCAAAATTTTGTTTTGAAAGTTTTTTATACAAAAAAAAAAAAGTGATTATAGTTTGTCCTCTTCTATCCCGAAAGATTTGTGAGCGTTTAATTTGTGGAAAGAAATCATTTTTCATTTTGTTGCAAAAGATGCTAAAATCATATTGCTTAAAACAATAGTAAAAATCAATTGTAAAAACTTATTGAAAAGGAATTTAGGGTGATTTGGTGGGATTTTTGAGATTTCTTGGCTGGAGTTGGTCCTTGGATTCAAAGAAGAAGAAGAATTCAGTTTTTTGTATAATAGTATATAATATCGCATAGTATTATATATGGTGTATAAACATTTCTTATAATTTAGTATATATTATTATATACCAAATATATAATATTATATATAAAAAAATGTAAACATTTAGAAAAATAGTAGCTATGCTACATAAAATTTCAAAAATCTAACCACCTAAATAACCCAAAATAAAATGATCCATGCAATGAAGAAATATTAATTATGCTAATTTTAGTATATTAATAATTCACTTTCTAACCAAGTGTGAATGGTAAGAGGAATAGTCAAATACTCAAATGGAATCAATCACTACTTCACTAGTAAGAAATTGACTACTCAACTCTAAGTGGAATTTTTGTCCCCACTTATATCTCTTAAAATAAAGCATATATTCATGTCCAAGTACGACAAATTAGTAGCTTTTTCAACCTTTTTTTTTTCCTTCTTCTTATCTTAAGTACCTCTTTTTTAAGCATTTGGTACTGTAATTTAGCAGTCTTGCACAAAAAATGGAGTACAACACACAAATCCAAATTCCAAGAGTCAAATTGGGTACCCAGGGTCTTGAGGTAATTACAAATAATTTAACTTTGATTTCAATTTTCATTTAGATTTTGAATTTTTTTTATACTTGTATTTTGGTAATTGATGGAAAAGAAAAAAATATTAGTAGTACTTTGTGACAATCAATTGATTTGTGTTGAATTTGTTTGCAGCAGTATGAGTTTTAGGTTTGTTGGATACAACTTAAAAGCTCAATCAACTTAATTGTGGATATATTTTTCATTCTACCTATTTTGAATTTAGAATTGGAGTCTTGAAATTTTAGCATAATCTTTCTGTAATAGCAATAGATGTTTAGGACTATTGTTTTAGAGGAGGAAAAGATTTTAGAAAGGGCAGCCCTAGGCACAAAGCATCCCGAGTTAGTATGGTCCAGGGAAGGGTCGCACCAAGGGTGTGATGTAGACAATCTACCTGGCTGCTTCCATGACTTGAACCCGTGATCTATAGATCACATAGAGACAACTTTACCGTTGCTCAAGGCAGTGGTGGAGCCACATACACCCCTTCATCAGAAAATTACACTGTGTAGCTAGTTAACAATATTTTTTGTATGTATATATATATTACATATTGACACTTTTAAGCTTCGACGTGATTTTATTTCTTTATATTTTGAGACCCTTTAGTCAAAAATCTGGCCCCGTCACGGGCTCAAGGTTCCCTTATGGGGATAAAAAGATTATACTACCAATATTTTTGCTAAAATTGATTGTATTGTCAATTTTTGAGTTTTATCCTTTACACTTTTCAGTAATTTCCTTGTATGAGTTTTTATTTCATTATTACTCTTTGATTAATATTTGATGCATTTACCGAGGCAGTGTTCATTGTTGCTCCTTCATTTCATTTCTGTAATAATGATTAGTCCCTTGAGTACTCTACCACCTATGCAGTAACGGAGCCGGGATTTCTATGAAGGGAATTCAAAAGAAAATCGAAAATGCCTCAATTGGGATTTGAACACGTTATTTTCTTATGTTAAGGGATTCAAAATTTCTATGTATATGCTCAAAAAGATTTATTTTTTGCCTATTTGTGCAGTATAACTTTGTGATAAATTGAATCCCCTTCTTTGCATGTGGCTCCGCCTTTGCGCCTATGGTTATAGTTATTTTGTGTATGTCCATTTATCTCACTAACATTTTCGTTATCAGCCTCCAAAATTTCACTTAATTGAGAGACTCCAACCAATTGATCAGATCATGAATACTTTTTGACACCCTTAGTTCTGCTCTTGAAAAGAAAGGCTTTAGGTTCACGATGGTTCCGAGATATGGAGACCTTTGAAAAACATTTATGCTAAAAGAGAAGGCAAAGTTTTATTCCTATGCTAGAAGCTTTTAAATCATTAGTTAATCTTTTGCTAGGTCTCGAAACTCGGGTTTGGTTGTGTAGGACTTTCTGGCTATTTTAATGCTCCTCTGTCACATGAAGCTGGGTGTGCAGTCTTAAAGGAAGCATTCAGCAAAGGCATCACTTTCTTTGACACAGCAAACGTATACGGGCATGAGGGTTACAATGAGATAATGGTGGGAAAGGTACACTTAATTGATCAGTGTACTATTCAATATTTTTGTGTCGATCAATTCATCGTCTTCTGTTTGAAGATTTAGAACCATATAATCACTCAGTGTTGCTGAGACTATCATATAAGTAATGATTTTGCTTTTTAAATGGTCATTTTGGGATAACCAGGTATTGAAGCAGCTCCCTCGTGAGCAAGTCCAACTGGCAACCAAATTTGGGTGTATATTTCCCGAGGACTTCAGTGACTTCCAGTGTCAAGTCAAATGCACTCCACAATATGTGCGGCAATGCTGTGAAGAAAGTCTCAAGCGGCTTGACGTGGACTACATTGATTTATATTATCAGCACCGGACAGACACATCTGTGCCTATAGAGGAAACTGTAAGTATCAAATTTTATCCATGTTGTTGCCTATGATGATAAATAAATATGTTGTACAGAAACTTGATTTTGTTGAATCAATTTCATGAGACAAAAGATGGGGGAACTCAAGAAGCTAGTGGAGGAGGGAAAGATTAGGTACATCGGCTTGTCTGAAGCCAGTGTTGACACAATTAAGAGGGCGCATGCTGTTCATCCCATCACTTGTGTGCAAATGGAGTATTCTCTTTGGACTCGTGAGATAGAAGAGGATGTAATTCCGCTTTGTAGGTATGCTCGTATCTGATGAATATATGTTGTCACTCAATGATTAAGATCACTTTAATGACTTTTTTTTTTTTTTCCTGAATGACACTATTATCATATAGTATTTGAACTGGTTAGTCATTAAGCGATAGCAGAAAGAACTTCAAGAATTGTCTAATATTTTTTTCTGCCACCTTAATACAGAGAATTGGGCATCGGTATTGTTGCGTACAGCCCCCTTGGCCAGGGGTTCTTTGGTGGAAAGGCAATCACAGAAAGCTTGCCTGCGGAAAGTCTGGTGGTAAGTAACTGCAGTAGTTCCTAGTAGATGTTACGTATTGCACAGTCCCTCTTAGATTTATTTCCAATGGATGAAGTAGTCATCACTCTCTTTCCCTTGTTTGGTGTGACTATATAAGTACGTCGTGTATAAGAGATGACGCTAAGAGATTGCATGCCTACCACTCCTGTGTCGCATTTTCTTCATTCTAGCTGACTTTGTCCAAGATGACTTAGTTATCTTTACAGTATTGGGAAATGAAGAAGCAATTACTCCTCAAACACAATCTAGTCAGGTCAGCTATATAAATGATCTTCTGTGCTCATTCCTCTTTATTCAGACTTATTTCATTTCAATACCAACCAATTAATTTGTTTCTTGAGACAATGTATCAGTCATCTTTATACCATACATATGGCGGTATCTCGAGAGACTTTCCTCAGTAAGACGTGATTATTTCTAATTTTAGTTAATTTTATATGACCTTACATAACATATATATATCTTAAAATCTGCATTTCAACGATACATGTTGGACCTTAAAAGCCTAAGCATTTACTATCATATAACAATGTTAGTCTCATAACTATTTTATATAACTTGTTTTTCGCTATGTTAGGCATCTTCATATCGCATAGTACTTCCCTATAACTCCTTCATTCTACCATCTATTGTGGTTTCGTGTGTTAAATATTCATCTATCATGCCATTCTTTGGGAAGATTACATCTAGGTAACTGAATTTCTCTGTTTTGTTAGGGTTCTCATCCAAGATTTTCCGGAGAGAACTTGGAGAAGAACAAAGCTCTTTACACAAGATTTGCAAACTTAGCAGCAAAGCATGGTTGTACACCTCCTCAACTAGCTTTAGCATGGCTTATGCATCAGGGAGATGACGTGATTCCGATACCTGGTATGATATATAACATACCTTTTCCATTATGCAAATCAAATTACAATTTCTTGTTAATTGAATTCCTCTCCTCGAGATGTTGTTATACTAGTTAGATTCTTGGTCATCGTGGTGTTCGTTTGTTAACTGAAATATGTCATTTAACCTTGGACCTGTTCTAAAAAAGTCGAGGTATTTCTAATCATACTTCCAATGTGTTGCAGGAACAACAAAGATTAAGAACCTAAATGCCAATATTCAATCCCTAGCAGTGAAACTTACACCAGAAGATGTGAAGGAAATCGCGGATGCTATCCCCATTAGTGAAGTCTCTGGAGATAGAGAGCACGAAACGCTGTTTAAGTACGAGTATCGGGTAGCTAATACACCATTAAAACAGTAACATCACGTTGGTGAGAAATCATAAATGGAACTAATCACCATTTCTTAGCTTCATTACTAACTAAACCGCCGCTTCTGTTTTTTTTTTTTTAATAAGTGGACTTCATCAATAGCTCATGTATTGTTATCCCCTGTTGATGTATATATTGTCTTCTTTTGTTTTACCTTCCGGTGTTTGGTAGCCCGAACCCGAGATCTCTGGTTAGTTATCCACTGTACCACATCCTTGGTGTATATACTATCATTTGTCAATCTAATTATTGTCTTAGCTAAAGCTATCAAATTTCCCAATTCTTGAAAATTTTGAACTGAATTCCCCAACACAAATCTAATTATTGTCGTTTGACACTCTAATTCTTAAGTTTTCACTTTTTATATTTAATATAAAATATAACAGCAAAGTTTATTACAACAAAAGATCTTATAAAAAAAATAATTTTGTAAATATCATACCCATGGAAAGATGGCTCATTAGTCATCACTCATTAATTTCTTAACTGTGTTATTTAACCCTTGAGGATTTCTCGATTGTTAATAAGAAATGCAGGTCATTCCTCTTTAAAGATGATGCATATGGTAATTGTTTTGTTGTTAGCAAGTTATGCTATCAAAAGAACATGAATTGGCGACAGATAATTTTCATCGTTAAACATTGAATATTTGTCGTCAATCTTTTTTAACGATGGATTAGCAATGAATTATTTAAAACAATATGTTAGTCACAATCTATCTAGTGACAAAGTTCGTAGCTGTTTTTTAAGGAAAAAAAAAATTGGCATGCCATTAAATTGTTATTTGTATTTAATTGATATGTCTGTTTAGGGTATACTATCAATATCACACTCCTTAAAGTGCGGTCCTTCCTCAAATTCTACGTGAACACGAGATGCTTTGTGCACTGAACTGTTTTTTTGTAATATGTCTGCTTAATATTCCACACTCCTTTCATACTTTTGCAAGAGATAATGGATGCTGCATTGTGGACTCGTTGGACAAGGCATATGAAGAATTTTTAACAGCAACAGCCATTGTGCTAGAGACAAGAGAGAATAATATTGGTGGAAAAAAACCAGAAAGGGTGGATCCATATCTTGAAAGTCTCCAAAAACGTTTGTTATCCTTCAAAGCTACTTGTGAGAAGCACAAGTGTTTGTTGAGTTTTTGAAGCATAGTTTAGGGTGAAAAAATTTCAGATAATATTTTTCTCCCGAACTAGTGTTTGACAATGATTTTATTCATAGACCGATGATGAGAAAACGTCGAATGAAACTTTTAGAGTCATTATGTTAGAGCAAAATGGTTTTTAGTTTATTGAACGACTCACAATTTCACATCACTTGTTTTTTTTGGAGATTTTAGAAGTTAATATCATATTTTTGTACATTTGATTAAAGATAGTTTATTATCTATGATTTTATTTTTATAATAATCTTATTGTTGAGTGCAGATCATTAATGCAAAAATTGGGTGGTCTAAGAATGATCCACATAGGCTGGTAGATTAACTAGCGAAGGAAGAATTTTTGACATACTTGCTATTTTGCTAGTTAGGAAGCAGACAATCAAGAAACTAATTTTTCTGCAAAAACTACAACTAATGATATTATTTATCCAGGGTTGTGATATGACCTAAATGACTATTTCCTAAATAATACAACAATAAATAATAAGCCTTAATGAAATGTACCTATCTATATTGTGCTCATTTAAATCCATCTTATTTCAAATTTAATGATCTGTTTTCTCTAAACTTGGAAATTATATGCATTTTCTATTCACAAAAATAAAATCACTCATAGTTTGACATAAGAATCCACCTCCAACCAATAGGTTTGATGTTTCTCAAAAATTTGTTTTGAAAGTATTTTATACAAAAAAAAAAGAAGTAATTATAGTTTTTCCCCTTCTATTCCGAAAGATTTGTGAGCGTTTAATTTGTGGAAAGAAATCATTTTTTATTTTATTGCGAAAGATGCTAAAACCATATTGCTTAAAACGATAGTAAAAATCAATTGAAAATACTTATTGAAAAGGAATTTTAGGGTGATTTGGTGGGATTTTTTAGATGTCTCGGATGGATTTGGTCCTTGGATTCAAAGAAGAAGAATTCAGTTTTTTGTATAATAGTATATAATATCGCATTGTATTATATATGGTGTATAAACATTTCTTATAATTTAGTATATATTATATATACCAAATATATAATATTATATATAAAAAAAAATGTAAACATTTAGAAAAATAGTAGCTATGCTACATAAAATTTCAAAAAGCTAACCACCTAAATAACCCAAAATAAAATGATCCATACAATGAAGAAATATTAATTATGCTAATTTTAGTATATTAATAATTCACTTTCTAACAAGTGTGAATGGTAAGAGGAATAGTCAAATACTCAAATGGAATCAATCACCACTTCACTAGTAAGAAATTGACTACTCAACTCTAAATGGAATTTTTGTCCCCACTTATATCTCTTAAAATAAAGCATATATTCATGTCCAAGTATGACAAATTAGTAGCTTTTTCTACCTTTTTTTTTTCGTTCTTTTCTTTTCTTAAGTACCTCTTTTTAAAGCATTTGGTACTGTAATTTAGCCGTCTGCACAAAAAATGGAGCACAACACACAAATCCAAATTCCAAGAGTCAAATTGGGTACCCAGGGTCTTGAGGTAATTACAAATAATTTAACTTTGATTTCAATTTCCATTTAGATTTTGAATTTTTTTTATACTTGTATTTTGGTAATTGATGGAAAAGAAAAAAATAGTAGTACTTTGTGGCAATCAATTGATTTGTGTTGAATTTGTTTGCAGCTGTATGAGTTTTAGGTTTGTTGGATACAACTTAAAAGCTCAATCAACTTAATTGTGGATATATTTTTCATTCTACCTATTTTGAATTTAGAATTGGAGTCTTGAAATTTTAGCATAATCTTTCTGTAATAGCAATAGATGTTTAGGACTATTGTTTTAGAGGAGGAAAAGATTTTAGAAAGGCAGCCCTAGGCACAAAGCATCCCGAGTTAGTATGGTCCAGGGAAGGGTCACACCAAGGGTGTGATGTAGACAATCTACCTGGCTGCTTCCATGACTTGAACCTGTGATCTATAGATCACATAGAGACAACTCTACCGTTGCTCAAGGCAGTGGTGGAGCCACATACTCCGCTCCATCAGAAAATTACACTGTGTAGCTAGATAACAATATTTTTTGTATGTATATCTATTACATAATGACACTTTTTAGCTTCTACACAATTTTACTTTTTTATATTTTGACACCCCTTAGTCAAAAATCTGGCCCTGTCACGGGCTCAAGGTTCCCTTATGGGGATGAAAAGATTATATATACTACCAATATTTTTGCTAAAATTGATTGTATTGTCAATTTTTGAGTTTTATCCTTCACTCAGTAATTTCCTTGTATGAGTTTTTATTTCAGTATTACTCTTTGATTAATATTTGATGCATTTACCGAGGCAGTGTTCATTGTTGCTCCTTCATTTCATTTCTGTAATAATGATTAGTCCCTTGAGTACTCTACCGCCTATGTAGTAGTGGAGCCAGGATTTCTGTGAAAGAGATTAAAAAAAATCGAAAATGACTTACTTGGGATTTGAACATGTATTTTTCTTATGTTAAGGGATTCAAAATTTTATGTATATGCTCAAAAAGATTTATTTTTAGCCTATTTATGCAGTATAACTTTCTGATAAATTGCATCCCCTTCTTTGCATGTGGCTCCGCCTTTGATATGGTTATAGTTATTTTGTGTATGTCCAATTATCTCACTATTATTTTCCTTGATTATTTGTTATCAGCCTCCAACATTTCACTTAATTGAGAGACTCCAACCCATTGACCAGATCATGAATACTTTTTGACACCCTTAGTTCTGTTCTTGAAAAGGACTTTAGGTTCGCAATGGTTCCGAGATTTGGGATATCTGAAAAACATTTATGCTAAAAGAAAGGACAAAGTTTTACTTTTATGCTAGAAGCTTTTAAATCATTACTTAATCTTTTGCAAGGTCTCGAAACTCGGTTTTGGTTGTGGAGGACTTTCTGGCTTTTTAAATGATCCTCTGTCACATGAAGCTGGGTGTGCAATCTTGAAGGAAGCATTCAGCAAAGGCATCACCTTCTTTGACACAGCGAACATATACGGGCATGAGGGTCACAATGAGATTATGGTGGGAAAGGTATATGCTTAATTGATCAGTGTACTGTTCAATATTTTTGTGTCGATCAGTTCATCGTCTTCTGTTTGAAGATTTAGAGCCATATAATCACTCGATGTTGCTGAGACCTGTTCCTTTTTAAAACTATCATATAAGTAATGATTTTGTTTTCTAAATTGTCATTTTGAGATAACCAGGTATTGAAGCAGCTTCCTCGTGAGCAAGTCCAACTGGCAACCAAATTTGGGTGTATATTTTCCGAGGACTTAGATGGCTTACAATGTCAAGTCAAAGGCACTCCACAATATGTGCGGCAATGCTGTGAAGAAAGTCTCAAGCGTCTTGACGTGGACTACATCGATTTATATTATCAGCACCGGACAGACACATCTGTGCCTATAGAGGAAACTGTGAGTATCCAATTTTATCCATGTTCTTGCCTATGGTGATAAATATGTTGTACAGAAACTTGATTTTGTTGAATCAATTTCACGAGACAAAAGATGGGGGAACTCAAGAAGCTAGTGGAAGAGGGAAAGATTAAGTACATCGGCTTATCTGAAGCCAGTGTTGACACAATTAAGAGGGCACATGCTGTTCATCCCATCACTTGTGTGCAAATGGAGTATTCTCTTTGGACTCGTGAGATAGAAGAGGATGTAATTCCGCTTTGTAGGTATGCTCGTATCTGATGAATGTTGTCACTCAAAGATTAAGATCACTTTCATGACCTGGTTGCTCATTAAGTTATCTGTAGATTTCAGAAAGAACTTCAAGAATTGTCTAATAGATTTTTCTGCCTCCTTAATACAGAGAATTGGGCATTGGGATTGTTGCATACAGCCCCCTTGGCCACGGGTTCTTTGGTGGGAAGGCAATAACAGAAAGCTTGCCTGAGGGAAGTCTGATGGTAAGTAATTGCAGTAGTTCCTAGTATATGTTAGGTATCAGACCGGTCCTCTCAGATTTATTTCATTTGAATGAAGTAATCATCATTCTCTTTCCCTTGTTTGGTATAACTATAGTAGTGCGTAATACATCTACAAGGGTTTGAAGAGTTGACGGAAAGAGAGTGCAAGCTTACTACTCGTATGTCACACCTTCTTCGTCCTTGCTAACATAGTCAAACATAACGACATTTGTTGCCAACTTAACACTTAGCATTCACGCTCACATAACGTTGTTGGTGTCATAACCATTTCATATAACTTGTTTTCATTCTATTATGCATCTTTTCTACTGCATAGTACTTCCCTAGAACTTCTTCATTCTACCATCTCTTGTAGCTGTGTGTGTAAATATTTGTCTATCATGTCATTCATTGGGAAAATTACGTCTAGGTATCTCAATCTCTCTGTTTTGTTAGGGTTCTCATCCAAGATTTTCTGGAGAGAACTTGGAGAAGAACAAAGCTCTTTACACAAGATTTGCAAACTTAGCAGCAAAGCATGGTTGTACACCTCCTCAACTAGCTTTAGCATGGCTTCTGCATCAGGGAGATGACGTGGTTCCGATACCTGGTATGTAATATGCCTTCTGCATTCACAAAAATTTATGCAAATCAAATTACTATTTCTATTAGTTAATTGAATTCCCCTCCTCGAGATGTTGTTGTTATACAACTTGTTAGATTCTTGGTCATCATGGTGTTCGTTTGTTAACTGCAATATATCATTTAACCTTGGACCTGTTCTAAAAAAGTCGAGGCATTTCTGATCATACTTCCAATGTGTTGCAGGAACGACAAAGATTAAGAACCTAAATGCCAATATTCAATCCGTAGCAGTGAAGCTTACACCAGAAGACGTGAAGGAAATCACGGATGTCATCCCCGTTAGTGAAGTCTGTGGAGAAAGATCGGACGAAGTGATGTCTAAATACGAGTATCGGTTAGCTAATACACGTTACTGAGAAATCATATGGGCAACAAAGGCTGTGTTTGATATGGAGGATTATCAGTTTTTTTTCATGTTTGGTTCGGTCAAAATAATTTGAAAAACATTTTCTTTCAGAAAATAAATTCCTTTTAAGTAAATTTATATGGAAGTTGTAAAGAAGGAACCTGAGGAGGTGAATCTGTGATTATGTTCCATGAAGGAAAACTAGTGTTTGTTTATGTAATAATTCTTGGCACTGGTACTAGTTACTGGGCAGAAGCAGCTGCCTTAGTTTATGGAACCAATTAGTGCTCAGACCGTTCAAAATTGAACCGAAATCAATAATTTGAATAGATTAAAAGTTATTAAGTTATTGGTAATGAGTTATTTGTTTAGTTGTTTGGTAATGGTTCTAATTTTTCTTTTAATATCGGATTATCGGTTTTTAACGGTTTGAAGTTTTTTCTTAATGGATTATTTGATAACTCAATACTAAATAAATAAATAAATTATATTTATATCATTCGGTATATAAAGTCAGGGTTACGTTTCATACTTTTATATTTAATTGTCTCAAACTCTCGACTATTTTATCAGGTGTCAGTGTTTACTTTTGAACAAGATGCAATTTGTCAACTTATGTGCATGGTTCTTTTTATTGTTATCTTTGTTTCTAAGTGATTTTCAATGAGTTATTGGTGTGTGAAATCTTAACAGTAAATCGAATCGATAATGATCAATAATTGAAAAGCTGATAACCAATAAATTGATATATTAATAGTTCTATAATGATTTAGCATATCTTCAAATCAATAACTAATAAATTGAATTGATAAATTTTAAAAATCAAATCAATCGATACGTAGCCTTGGTACAAATCAAAAGTAATTCAATATTCAAAAGTATTAGTGGATTGTGTTACGATAATTTTTTACTTTAAACAATATGTAATCTGATGATAAGTGTCGATTTTAACTTCTTTTAATCCCATAAACAAATTCTTTTAATGTAAACAATTAACGATAAAATCATTAATGAGCTTAATATTTTTTTCCATCTCAATGAGCCTCATTTTAACTTCTTTTCACGCTCATGAAGAAAATAATAAATACAAATATTGCGTTCGTTCAATAATAGTTGTCTACTGTTGATTTAACATAAAGATTAAGAAGCAGTAAATGTTAGGGGTGATTTGGTAAAATCACCTTTATTAAAGATAAGTCATCTAAATATTGAAAAATAAATACTCGTTATTAGTAAGGGTAAAATAGACACAACATGGTAAACTATTTATTGGTTTTATGAATTGGATAAGTATAGTTGGACATTTCAAAATAATACACATGGGAAAGTAAAGATACACAGATGGAGTATCACTTGTTAAGTTATCCATATTTATTACTCTCTCCGTCTACTTTTAATTGTCATGTTGCGCTTTTCGAAAGCAATTTCACTAATTTTCAAAGTGAAATTAGGTTACATTAATTCGATATTTTAAACAAAAAATTTAGATATTCAAAAACTATACGAAAAGTACTATAAATTACAATTTTTTGCATATCAATATAATGTTAGTCAAACTCTTATAGTTTGACTCTAAACAAGGAAACTATGACAATTAAAAGTAAAAATAGATTGTACTCTATTTGTTCTAAATAAATTACTCTCTCTGACCCTAATTACTTATCCAATTTTTCTTTTTTTTATTTGTCCCTTTTACTGTCCCTTTTGACAAATCAAGAAAATACAATTTTTTTAACCTATTATACCCTCAATTAATTAATTTTGAAAATCTAAATTTTTTAATTCATCCACTTCATAATTAATAAGAGTAAAATAATAAACTTATTATGTCATTCTTATTTTCTTAATAGATGTGTCAATTAAAAAATGAATAAGTAATTAAAGACATAAAGAGTAATTTATAGAGTGTGACACATCCTTAAGAAAGTTAGTAAATGACATTAATTAAAGAATAATTTGCAATATTATCTTTTTGCTTTTTCACAAACTTTTCTTACTCCCTGTTTCAAAATAATTGATACAGTATTTCTTTATCTTTTTATTTTCATATTTTATCCTTCATTAATTATATTTTTTAGGAAAATACATTGAAAATAATCAAAAGAATAATAGCAGAGAGTAGCATGTCATTAAACATTTTTTTGTTTGTAAAAGTATGTTATATCCCAACTTTTTATTTCTATGGTTGAAAAAAAATAATTGGACAATTACACTCAGTTTGGATCATTGTTACCAATTGTTTCATAATGTATTGTATTCTATTGTTGTGATGTATGGTAAATACAATGTTTGGCTAGACTGTATTGTTTGGTTTGATTGTATCGTACTGTATTGTAATTTATAAATTTACTAAAATATCCTTAATTATTCTAGGGTAGGAGGTTTGACTAGAATTACATAATATAAGGTAAAGGGTAAAATAATATTTTGAAATATTATGTAAAGATATAATTAGAAAAAGAAATTAAGTAACAATGGGAACACACCAAATCGGTTGTTCCATAAAATAGGGGTTTTTATTGTTACATAACAACAAAATTTAACAATACAATGCATTTTAAGTAACAATCAAAATAAATATTGTAGATATAGTAACGATAAAATACAATACAATGGATAACAATGATTCAAATAGAGTGTTAAAGAGATTGTCCCAACAGCTACTTTAGTTGTTCGAAAAAACTCACCAAATTATTGAAAAAAAAATATTTTCTTTCCACTCACAAAATTCATATAATCCAAAAAACAAATAAAAACAAAAAAAATACAATAGGTAATAGAGAAATAGAGAATGCTATAGAAAATTCAAATGGTCCCAATTTGGTACTTTCATTTAATTGATTGAAGAGTCAAGATCTTCTGAGCTCATTTTTCTCATACTAGAATAGTAGCTAACCAGTGCATCCCCTGTGTAGCTTCTTCTCATCAAGCATTTGGTGTTTGAAAATGGAGCACAACTCCCAAATCCAAATTCCTAAAGTAAAATTGGGCACACAAGGGTTGAGGTAATACAATTTTTCAGCTATGATTTCAATTTCTGTTAAAAAAACTTTTTAAGTTAAGCATTCTTGTAATTGACGCACAAATACTCATCATAAAACTGGAACTGGAACTGGAACTGTAAAAAAAAATTATGACAACCAATTAGCCCCCATTTGGGCATAAATTTTGAAGTTGAAACTTGAAATGAGTTTTTGAAACTGTGATTTTTGAAAGTTGAAGCTGTGTTAGCTTACTTTCTGGTGGATCTTTTTGTTTTTTTTGGTTCAGAGTCCATTTTAGCTTTCTGGGTTACCATGTAAACAGCTTCACTATACATATTATCTTTCTTCTTCTTTTTTTCATCTTTTTCCGAAGTTAAAGTTAGTCTTGAAATTTTTGTATCTAAAAAAAAGTAAGAGAAATTTTAATGGTATAAGAGTTTGACAATTTTTAATTTTGAAAAAAAAGAAGAGAAAATGATTATGCTCCCAAGATTGTAGCTAAACTTGGAATGGCCGTCGATATGAAAGTAGAAATTTTAGTAGCTCAGTTGATTGGTGGTCTCAACTTTAACCTTGTTGGTGAGAGGGATCGATTCTCCACCTTATAATCTCCTTCCCCTACCCCATTTTTTTTTTTAAAAAGGGACATCAATATGAATTTATTCTTACTTGTGTCTCTGTGCCCCACAAAGGTAGAGATAAGGTCTACGTATACCATACTCTCTCCAGACCTCACTTGTGGAATTATACTGAATATGTTGTTGTTGTTGCTACTTGTGTTTATACCTATCCAGAAACTTGGTTTTTCTTTTCCTTTTTAGCTTTTTGCCTTCAACAAAACTGAGTCACAAAGCTTATAGTTACATTTTGTACATGCAATTATCCCACTTTTCATTCTCCTTGAGTATCTTGTCATTCCAGCTATTCACTGAACTGAGAGTAATATTAATGCATTTTGACTATTGGAAAAAAAAGGTTGTTTAATCTAGAAATTATGAAATTCTTGCGAGTGATGATAAAATTCTAGCTAAAAGAAAAGCCAACAGATTACTTAGCTTCTATGTTATAACAGAAATTTAAACAATTAGATCAATCTTTTCTTGTTGCCAGGTTTCGAAACTAGGCTTCGGTTGTTTAGGACTTTCTGGAATATTAAATACTCCTCTGTCACATGAAGCTGGATGCTCAATCTTAAAGGAAACATTCAATAAAGGCATCACCTTCTTTGACACATCCGATTTATATGGGCATGAAGGCGACAACGAAATAATGATTGGAAAGGTATGTTCGGTTTGATGATGGAAAGAAAGGATAAATGTTCTGTTTGAAGATTTTTGACCAATAAAATCACTCAAGTGTTTCTGAGACGTTTTTCTTTCTTTAAACTATCACATTTTCTTTTCGTTAAAGGTCATTTTGCGATAATCAGGCACTGAAGCAGCTTCCTCGTGAGCAAGTCCAACTGGCAACCAAATTTGGGTTGTTACTTTCTGAGGGCTTCCAGTTTCATGTCAAAGGCACTCCAGAATATGTACGGAAATGCTGCGAAGAAAGTCTGAAGCGGCTTGATGTAGACTACATCGATCTATATTATCCTCACAGAATAGACACAACTGTGCCAATAGAGGAAACTGTAAGTTCGATCTTTATCCATTGTTCTTACCTACTGTGATGTATGTAGTACAGGGGGAACTTGATTTACTTGAACCAACTTAATGATTGAAGATGGGGGAACTCAAGAAATTAGTCGAGGAGGGAAAGATTAGATACATTGGTTTATCGGAAGCCAGTGTAGACACAATTAAGAGGGCACATGCTGTTCATCCCATTACTGCTGTACAATTGGAGTATTCTCTTTGGACCCGTGATATAGAAGAGGATGTCATTCCGCTTTGTAGGTATGTTCGGAATTAATAACTTTCCTTCCTCTCAAAAATTAGCTGTCCTCCCCTTCCATCCATGTCGCGAAATAATCTAGTGGTGTCTTGTTTAACCTTTTATATGAGTTGAAATACTCTGCTGCTGTATTGCAGGGACAACAAAGATCAAGAACCTCAATGACAATGTCCAATCTCTAGGAGTGAAACTTACACTGGACGATTTGAAGGAAATTATTGACTCAGTTCCTATTAGTGAAGTGTGTGGAGAAAGAGACGGTGCAGTGATCTCAAAGTACGATTACCGGTTTGCTAATACACCATTAATGCAGTAAAATCACATCCGCGATTACTGGTGTAAAAGAACTAAATCACCATTATGTGTTTCAATAAGTGAACTCATCCTTTGATTGTGTACCCCTTGTCAATTTAATTGCCAGGAGATGGACATTCTTAGGTTAAGCTTCCACAAGCAAATTTTATGCTATAAAACATTCTCCTTTTATCATTTAAATAGTTTTGTTGTTGTTTTCCAACCAGTACTATTAATAATGACATCATAATAGCAGTATATTCTGTAAATTACCCGTCTAAAATAGTTATACTCAAATATCGTGTAATAATATTTTATATGTAAGAAATATGTTACGTATAAATTAAAATATTAAAATATTTTTGATAACTATCATTAATATCATGCACATAGTAAATTTTCAAGTAAAATATCTAAAAGGAAAAAAGAAAATTGTATTCAATTATTCAAATAATGTTTGTAAGTTAGGATCATTACTTCACGAGAAAAGACTATTGATGTTTGCTTCATTTATATTCATACGTTCTCTAATTTTACATATTTTTATTTATAATAATTATATATACATATACGACAACTAGAGCCGTCAAAATGGGCTTAGCCTATGGGGTTGGCCCAACCCTACCCGTTAGTGGGGTAGGGTTGTGATAGAATTTTTTAAGCCCATTTAAAACTAAGGCTTATTAGCTCGACCCATATAAGTCCTTGACCCTTGATGCTTGATCAGGGCTGGGCCGGGGTCGGCCCATGGGCCAAAACTTTTTATTTAAGAGTAATTTACAATAATCTCACTAATATATAATCTAATTATTTGAATACACGCTATGTTGTAATATTATGAATTTTCGTACCCAGGTACATGTATCTCGAAATATATGGACTAAAAATTAGGTTAATTTGTTTTAGATACACTATATCCAAGTAGATTCGCATGTATCTAGGATACATATACAAATCTCGAGCCCTCACCTCCCTCTCATCTTGCTTGTCACTCTCTTATCTCACTCACATATCTGGTATGCGAGATACATGCTAATTACACTAGAGTTTTGCTAGTGTTATTGAAAGAACACCATTATTTGCCATATTTGATTTGAAAATCTTCTCATTTTCTTGATGTTATACTAGGATACATATACAAATCTCGAGCCCTCACCTCCCTCTCATCTTGCTTGTCACTCTCTTATCTCACTCACATATCTGGTATGCGAGATACATGCTAATTACACTAGAGTTTTGCTAGTGTTATTGAAAGAACACCATTATTTGCCATATTTGATTTGAAAATCTTCTCATTTTCTTGATGCTATAAAATTACAAGTTTGAAAAGATTTTTTTTTTTTTAAAAAAGAAAAACATAAGGACTAGCCGGCCCCAACCCTCAGCCCTTTGTAGGGTTGGATTGGATTGAGCATTTTTAGGTACTACCAAATGAAGGGCCGTCCCGCCCTAGCCCTTTAAATTTCTTGACTTGTGAGACTTGGGCGGGATGGGGCTGGACCGGCCATTTTTGACAGCTCTAACGACAACACCTCATTTATAAAGAAGGTCATGAAACTTTTAGACAATCACTATAGCTATAGAGAGATTCAATTGTACTAGTAAAAATTTCATGAAAAATAGAGAAAAAATATTTTGTTTCATTTTGTTTGTCTTCCTTTATATCTATTCTATTTTTTGACGATTTTTAAATTTTCACATAATTATTTATGACTATAAATTTTTTTAAAAGAAAGTACTCTATTTGAAGTTTCGTGAATATTTTAATAGCAAGGACGGAGGGAAATATTAGAGGGTATTCCAAAAATTAAAAGTACCGCCATATCCACGCTGGCAATCCTCGTACTTTATTTCAACCAATTAGAACACACCATACGTTACTATATATAAAACTCCACTTCCTCTATTTCTCCGTATCACATTTCACCATCTTCCTTCTCTCTGTCTCTGCAACTCCAAATCTAGGGTTAGGGTTTTTTCGTAAGAGAAAAAAAAAATGACTTCAGGTGCTGGAGCAGGTAAAGGCGGCGCCGGAAGAGGCAAGCCAAAGGCAACGAAATCGGTTTCTCGATCTTCAAAAGCCGGTCTTCAATTTCCCGTCGGTAGGATCGCTCGTTTCCTTAAGGCAGGAAAGTACGCTGAACGTGTCGGTGCTGGTGCTCCTGTCTATCTCTCCGCCGTCCTTGAGTATCTCGCCGCTGAGGTAATTTATTTTGCTAATTTTTGACTATTTTATGCTCAAAGCTTTCTGCATGTTAGTGAAATCGTGTTTATCCTAGTTTATTAGTGAGATTTTTAACAATTAATTGATAGATTTCATAATTAGCTGAAATAATTTAATTGTTTCTGTATATTCAATGTTTCTGCATAAAATTAAGAGGTTTTACACAAATTGTTGCACATGCTTGATTTTTTTGTATAGATAGTTGTGAAATGTTGTTCAAGTATTGTTAATGTAAATGGAATTCTAAGTTTGTAAGGTTTGTGTTAATTTAGGTGTTGGAATTGGCTGGGAATGCTGCTAGAGACAACAAGAAGAATCGAATTGTGCCCAGGCACATTCAGTTGGCTGTGAGGAATGATGAGGAGTTGAGCAAGCTGTTGGGTCATGTTACCATTGCTAATGGAGGTGTTTTGCCCAACATTCACCAGAACTTGTTGCCTAAGAAGGCTGGATCTGGAAAGGGTGATATTGGCTCTGCATCTCAGGAGTTTTAGATGTAAATGGGTGTTGTGTTTGGGGAAGTATTAGGAGAAAGGAGTAGAGAACTTGTTATGTAATATAAAAATACCCTTTTGTTATTCTGCTATTCAATGGTATGAAATGAAAAAAAGGGCAATGGCCACCTGCAGTTTTGGTTATAGTTGTTTTAGTTCTTGCTCATTGCAATTCTATGCTTTTCTTTGTCGATACCAACTTTTCTGATTTTGAATTAATTGAGCTTCTTCTCTCCCTTTGCTTCTATTTGTTATTGAAACGTTTGTGTCTAGTGTAGATGCAGAAAGCAGAGCTTGCTGTACCCATCCCAGTACACAATCTACATGTAACGTGCAACAAAAATCAATTTCATTTGAAACAAGAGTGGTATTTTTAGTCTATCATACCGACCAAAGTATATTAGATTGTTTCATTTTGGGGTGGTTTTTAATTTTTGTCCATGCTTCTCATTTAATGTTGTCACAATGAACCTCCAATCCCCAAAAGTAAACCTCCTCCTCGGTACAAAGGCAAAGGCTGCTCCACTGTCTTTCTCCATTTCTCATTTCTTGTCCAATATTCTTTAATCCCTACTCCATAACCCAAGCAGATGAATAGGATAACATAATCTTGAGATTAGCTAATACCTCGAGGTAACATGTGTTGTTCAAAAAGAATTATTCAGATCATATTCGAGGAGGGAATTTATGTCTTATTTTCTTTAACTATTAGATTTATAATTATGAAGAATCATAAAATGTGTATCATACTCTTACTCTCATATAACAAAACCAGTACAATTCCACACATAGGGTCTCAGAATGATGTGATGTACGTAGACCTAGAAATTAGTTCTTGAAGTAGCAGCTCGAGCCTGATGCATGGCACTATCATAAATGTAAGTAGCAGATCAATCTCAATCTAGTACCATCTACAAACATTCAAGGGAAGTTGGAGAAGAATTGTTAAATGCTTTGTCACGACGAACCTTCAAGTCCCAAATTAGACATACAAATCGATAATAAGCAATTAGTGAGCGGAAACAAGATCATAATAAACACATGTCTTGCTCTCTGGACATAGAAATAACACTAGAACATCATAACGAACATTGTGAACAGTTTTTATCCGTTAGAAAAAGAGAAAATATATTATTTTTCCTTTAAAAAATAAAAAATTATACGAGACTGGAAATGGAAGAAACACCATGCTTCATCATTTCAATCTGTGGCATCAGTATCGGGTGGATTTAGTTGTTCTTAACATCAGCTTTCACCTCCTGAAAGATCGATAGGACACAAAAGTTAACAAAAAAACACCTTCCTGATACGTAATGACACGTAAAGACCAGCATAGGTAACCTTTGCTATATACACATACAAAAATAAAACTAACATATTGACATGAACGTAAATATGGGGAATGCCATGCTTCATCATCAAGCTGTATATGGATTAGTCGTTCTTAATAGCAGCTTTTACTCCCTGAAAGTTCAACAATAGAAATGAAAACACCCTACTCATCTATCATGATCTGTGACTAGTAAAAGTGGGGTATCTGGTAAGGTGCAACACATATGACTGTTCTCAAGCACGGGTCATACACAAACACCAACTAAAACGAGAGTTACTTTCCTTGTTTATCGCAAAAGGATAGTTTTCATTTCACGACATTGTGCATTGAGCTCCTGTCATCTAGTATGCATAGAACATGAACAAAATATATGGCAGTTACATTATCTAAATAATAGCCAGCATGAGGCAGAAGCTTCCATCCTTTCACCAACAACTCTAGTACTAAAATTTCAGTTACATCAATATGCATCTTTACAAGTCCTTATTCTCTTGTCTTGATAAGTCTCATGAGAGACATCCTTAATATCTTAATGTAAACAAAACAAACGGAACCATGGCATCAAGTGTATCAAAAGGTCAAGATTATTTACTTGATCTAGAGAACATTTCAGATTGTCAAATAAACAGTTGTGTCAATGACCACATATTACTTGAGATGCATTAAAGTAAGGTACTAGTTTCTTAACTTTGACAAACCATGAAATTTGAAAACTCAGAAAGTTATTAATTTAAAGAGAATTCAGATTACAACGTCATCAGTAATGAGTGATGGCTACAAGAGTTCTGTTTTAAAAAGAAGGTGTAAACACTTTCCCCAGCTCTGTTTAAGATAAAATAAACTTGGTAAGTGAATTGGATTCAGACCTCCTCTTAAATCAGGATTTATTTCTCTCCTTATTCCGCTAATATCTCTAGTCCTACAGGTAGATTTCTCGTCTCAATTGTCCTTCAATGACAAGTAAAACAGATAACATGTAAGCGACAAGGGAAACAACCAAAACTAGATATTATATCAGACCTTAAGTCTTATTACATGTTAAGTAGTTCCTTATTAAGTTTCACTATAAAGAGGATTAGCAATGAATGCCCTAAAATCCTGGCAAAGGCTATGCCTAGTGTTATTGGCGCATTCATATTGCATGATTTTCATGTCCCTGATGCTCTTTATCTTACTCTATCTAGAGGGACATCACATTCCCTTAAAAGACCAAACACTACAACCAAATAACTATCACAAAAAGAAGTTATTTCATGAAAATATGCAAAAAGGGAAAGAACAAATAAGATCTCCAAGCAGATGTGCTGAGAGGATGTCCGTAAAATATGGGACGTCTTTCTCTATATTTGTGAAAGAAACAGAAAAATGTATAGCGTGGAAATCTTACAAGTCATTAGCTACAGCATTGTCATTCATCTGAGATTCTGCATCTTGTTCTTGTTCTAAGCTTTATTTGTCCCGAAAAGCGGGGCACAAACTAGGCTTTCAATGTAGATGTTTGCCGCATTACAGTAACCAAAGTTGATAACCTTTAGATATCTGATAGGTTCATCCTCTGGATTGTGTGCAGTTAAAGTCGATCTAGGCACAAGCAATATCTCACCTTTGTTTGACATGCAAAGTGTTAAAGAAATAAAAGGAGAAAAGTCAGAAAACACATTAGGAGAATATTTGATGGAATATGTTTTTGTCCAAGACTCTTTAACTCCATACTCTTTCATAACCCACACATCTGCATGACTCGTCGTCATAAAGTTACGACTCATAGTCTTATAGTTACAAAACACAGACAGATCGCTTCCCAACATTTCAAGCTTCAAAGAAAAGTTTTTTTTTCCATAGTCGGGCTGCTCCACCTTTCCCCATCTCTCATCAGCCAAATCAATCGAAATGATGTTCCCGTAGTTACGAAAACCGCCATTCATATCATTAACCCAATGAAGCTTCCCATTTAAAAACTTACATGGCTTAGTTAATTGCACCACTTCCAGAATATCCCCTTTAGTTCTCCAAGAATTGTTCTTTAGACTATATATTTTGACCTCAAGCGGATAACGTGTGCAACTACAACGCACACCTACTACCTTATAATCATCACTGAACTCATCATATCCAAAACCATACATGACACTAGTAATTCTATCGAGACGGGAACCACCACTTACTCTAAGTCTAGAATCAGGCAATTTCCTGTACACTCTAAGTGTTGGATTCCATAAAACCAAATCATTATCCTCAATGTCAAGACAAATCAATCCATTAACCGAACCCACAATGCAAACCCTTAGTTCCGGGTTTTTCAAGGGATAATTCAAGTCTAATGACTCAACCACAGAATCATTATGTAATGAGCTAACAGAACATTCCCTAAGAACGTGTTGTTTGATGTCCCTAGAAGTGAACAAATCCCTATTCTCTGTCCATACAAGTCTGTGGTGTGTGTGATCTTTGTTTTTAGCAGATACACTAAGATGGGTTTTGACAAATTCAGGGCTACGGATTAAAGTACACCATGATTTCGAAACACACCTGAACTTCAAAAGGGTCTTAACAGAAAATCTTGAGAGGATATCAACGATGAGGTCTGTTGGCAGGGTAGACATTGTAAAAATTGAATCTTGATGAAAAATTTAGCAAAATAATTTGTGGGGTTTACTCTGTTTTGTGAGTTGAAGCTGAAGGGAGACAAAGCTTTGAGAGTTTCACAAAAGAGAGGAGACTACTAATTTGTGAAAGCCACAAGCTCGTCTCAACAAGAATCCTTCTACTCGAGTATTTCTTTTGGGCCAGGACATTAGTTAGTTTTTTTTTCCTTTGTTTTGAATATTTGTGATTTGAAATTAAAGATATTTTGAATTTATAAAAAAAATCTTTAATTTTAATGTAAAAAAATATATCAGGTGGAAAAATTGAATTAAAGAATAATATTTTTTAAATAGATTAGAAAGAAAGCACACAAACAAAGAGTGAGAAATTCTTTTGCTATGTTTTATGTATTTTTTTTAGATAAAAGTTTATCCATTCTTTTAAATAAATTAAAAATCACAAATACTAGAAAAGTTTTGCTGATTAAACAAAAAAAAAAGTTTCAATATGATTCTTCAATAAAAAAATCAAAGAAAAAAAAAAGATGTGCAGATGAAATGATTCTTCAAGACAAGTAAAAGATTTATAATAATGAAGAATCACAACATGTCCATAATCAACAAATTGGTTTAACTTAATGTGTTCCCATCTTAGCAATGCTGAAATAGAAATAACATTTGCACATCACAATAAACATTGAGAATAGGGAAACATCATACTTCATCATTTTGATCTATGCCATCAGTAGGGGTGGATTAGTTGTTCATAACATCAGCTTTCACCTCCTGAAAGGTCAATAATAGGTTACAATTAAGAAAACGCCACACTGATCGTAATGACAACCAATGACGGGACCAGGATTCAAATAGCAAAAAGTAAACATACAAAGAAGCCAAAGGATTTAAACATTGATGACAAGTAAAAGCAGTCGAGGTTCAGAAAACAGTGCAAGCAGATTATCCACACAAAAAACATAAATAAGGGGAATGCTATGCTTCATCATCAAGAATCAAGATGCATGCAGTAAGCAGTAGATGGACTAACTGTTCTTAATTATAGCTTTTACTTCCTGAAAGTTCAACTATAGAAATGAAAACACCCTACTGATCTGTCACAATACACGACTGTCTTCGAGCACAACCTTATACAAAGACCAATTAAAATGAGAGTTACTTTTCCTTGTTATCGCAAAAGAACAACTTTCATTTCATGAAAATGTGCATTGAGCTCCTGTCGTCTAGTATGCCTATAACATGAACACATATATGGTAGTTACATTATCTAAAAGATTAGACGGCATGAGGCAGTAACTTCATGTTTCCTCTAGCTCCACCAATGCTAACAATTTTTTCACACAATAGTTTTCCTCCTTCCACTAATTACTCTAGCATTTATACTTTAGTTACATTGGTATCCATCTTTACGAGTTTGTGTTCTCTGGTCTTGATAAGTCTCATGAAAGACATACGTAATATCTTAATGCAAAGAATACAAACAGAACCATGGCATCAAGTGCATCCAGAGACCAAGATTTTATTTTTACAGGGATTAGCTATTATCTTCCTCAGTATTTCTTCCGTTGCTTGATCTAGAATACATTTCGGATTGTCAAATAAGCAATTGCGTTAATGACCAAATAATTACTTGAGATGCATTAAAGTCACAGATTAGTTTCTCAACTTTGACAAACCATGAAATTTGAAAACTCAGAAAGTTAATATTTTGGTGCATAGTTTATGAGACACAAGATTACAACGTCATCATTTATGAGTAACAACTACAACAATACTGTTAAAAAAGGTATAAACACTGTTTCCAGCTCTGTTTAGGATAAAATATAAAAGAAACTGGAAAGTCAAAATTATTCACGCAAACTCTGAGCATTCACGTTGCATTATTTTCATGAAAATATGTAAAAAGGAAAGAACAAATAAGATCTCCAAGCAGATGTGCTGAGAGGATGTCCCTAAAATATGCAACGTCTTTCGCTATATTTGACAAAGAAACAGAAAAAGGTATAGCATGGAACTCTTACAAGTCATTAGCTACAGTATAGTCATTCATCTGAGTTGTTGCAGCCTTCATTCTTGTTCTGTGCTTTGTTCATTCAGTAAAAGGGGACAAACTAGGCTTTCAACGTAGAGGTTCACCCCAACACAGTGACCACATGGGGTAACATTTGGATATTTGATAGGTTCATCCTCTGGATTGTGTGCCATTAAAGTCGATCCAGACACAAGCAACATTTCGCCTTTGTTTGACATGCAAAGTTTTCGAGAAATAAAAGGAGCATACACATTATCAGGATACTTGACGGTATATGTTTTTGTCCAAGACTCTTTAACCCCATATTTTCTCATAACCCATACATCCGTCTGACTTCTCATATAGTAATAAGACATAAGAAAGATCACTTCCCACCACTTGAAGCCACACAAAAAAGTTTCCTCCTGTATAGAGGGGCTGCTCCAACGTTCCCCATTTCTCATCAGCCAAATCCATAGAAATGATGGTCCTCTCCTTATGAACACCACCATTAAGCCCCCCAACCCAATGAAGCTTCCCGTCTAAAAACTCACATGGTTCCATCAATTCCACCTCATCTGGAACATCATCCTTATTTCTCCAAGAATCACTCTTTAGACTATATATTTTGACATCATTATGATGGAAATCGTAATTTTTTTCAACGCAAAGCACACCTACTACCTTATAATCATCCCTAGACTTGTCATATCCAAAACCATATATGACACCACAAGGGCTACCATCATAACCACCCTCGCTTACTTCAAGTTTAAGTCTAGAATCAGGCAAATTTTTGAACTTTCTTATCGATGGATTCCATATAAATAAGTCACCATCCCCAATAGAAACACAAATCAAACCATTAACCGAACCCACAATGGAAATACCTTGTTGCGGTTTCTTCATGGGAAAACCAAGACAAATGGATCAATTACAGAATCATAAAGATGGGTCGGGATTCACCAGAAATGGACTCATTCCTGACTGTCAAGACAACCCTGTGGTGTGGGTAATTTTTGTTCTTTTTGAGAAAGAAAATATTTTTTTTGAGAAAGGTAATCTTTGTTCTTAACAGATAAACTAAGATGGGTTTTGACAAATTTGGGGCTAGAGATTAAAGCAAGCCAAGATTTCGAAACACACCTGAACTGCAACAGGAATTTGACAGGAACCCTTGACAGGATTTCAACTATAAGTTCTGATGGAAGGGTAGGCAGTGTAAAGATTGAATCTTTCATTGAATTTGATGAAAATTTAGCAATAAAATTTGTGGATTTTAGCTGTTTTGAGAGTTCATTGTTGCAAGCCATAGAAGACTGCATACTGAGAAAGCCACAAAGATTGTCTCCCTTCTAGCTGGATGATGATTTGAAGATTCTCTGTTTGATTAGATACTCCATTCATATCAAAAATAATACAGTAACTTATTTTCCTTTTTAATGGTCAAAAAAATAATCTTTTTTTTCTTTTTTTTTTTATAATTAATTTCAACTTTTTTATGAGACTTTAAAAGCAATAACTTATTTTCCTTTTTGGTCTTTTTTTTCAAAAAAATAAAAATAAATTTGATAATATTTTAATTTCAATTTTTCATGTGACATATATGTTTAAAGCCACAACATTAAAAACTATAACTTATTTTCCTTTTTAGTCTGTTTTTTAAAAAATAAATCTTTTTTTCTTTTTTGTAACATCTTAATTTCAACATTAAAAGACATTTTGGTACATTTAACATTTAATTTAGGGATACAAAATTGAAACTTTTTTCTTTATTTTTTAAAATTTTGTATCAAATCAAACTAAATCATTCTTTTTAAAATAAAGAAAGTATATAAAAAACATTTAAATTACAATTTAAAAACATTGCAAGTTATTACAAATATCATACAAAAGGGGAGGTCATTGACAACTTGTCTTATCATATCAATCGGCTAACATAGATATATTGAAAATACTTTCAACTTGCTGTGAATTACTAAATTCATTTCTGAATTATTAGTAGTCTTTACAATATTTTTTTACTTGGCTAGTTGAATTTAAATACATCCTGATATGTCACTTGATATAGCAACTATAGAAGTGCGCTTCATAAAAAGCTAAGAGAAATATTGAAAACACTCTTAAAATTGATGAAAATTTAAGAGTGTATTTCACTCATGTGGCAAGATTAAGAGTTTTTTTTTAAGTTCAGTTAATTAGAGATTGGTTTTAAAATTGTTCGTAGTTGGAGAACAAAACTAATAATTCACATCAAATTTATGAGTATTTTCATTACTTTTGTCATCGGTTGATTAGGGAAGGTTTCTTTCATCTTCAAGGCTCTTTTGAGGTGTGAAACAACTCTCTCTCTCTCTCTCTCTCTCTCTCTCTCTCTCTCTCTCTCTCTCTCTCTCTCTCTCTCTCTCTCTCTCTCTCTCTCTCTCTCTCTCTCTCTCTCTCTCTCTCTCTCTCTCTCTCTCTCTCTCTCTCTCTCTCTCTCTCTCTCTCTCTCTCTCTCTCTCTCTCTCTCTCTCTCTCTCTCTCTCTCTCTCTCTCTCTCTCTCTCTCTCTCTCTCTCTCTCTCTCTCTCTCTCTCTCTCTCTCTCTCTCTCTCTCTCTCTCTCTCTCTCTCTCTCTCTCTCTCTCTCTCTCTCTCTCTCTCTCTCTCTCTCTCTCTCTCTCTCTCTCTCTCTCTCTCTCTCTCTCTCTCTCTCTCTCTCTCTCTCTCTCTCTCTCTCTCTCTCTCTCTCTCTCTCTCTCTCTCTCTCTCTCTCTCTCTCTCTCTCTCTCTCTCTCTCTCTCTCTCTCTCTCTCTCTCTCTCTCTCTCTCTCTCTCTCTCTCTCTCTCTCTCTCTCTCTCTCTCTCTCTCTCTCTCTCTCTCTCTCTCTCTCTCTCTCTCTCTCTCTCTCTCTCTCTCTCTCTCTCTCTCTCTCTCTCTCTCTCTCTCTCTCTCTCTCTCTCTCTCTCTCTCTCTCTCTCTCTCTCTCTCTCTCTCTCTCTCTCTCTCTCTCTCTCTCTCTCTCTCTCTCTCTCTCTCTCTCTCTCTCTCTCTCTCTCTCTCTCTCTCTCTCTCTCTCTCTCTCTCTCTCTCTCTCTCTCTCTCTCTCTCTCTCTCTCTCTCTCTCTCTCTCTCTCTCTCTCTCTCTCTCTCTCTCTCTCTCTCTCTCTCTCTCTCTCTCTCTCTCTCTCTCTCTCTCTCTCTCTCTCTCTCTCTCTCTCTCTCTCTCTCTCTCTCTCTCTCTCTCTCTCTCTCTCTCTCTCTCTCTCTCTCTCTCTCTCTCTCTCTCTCTCTCTCTCTCTCTCTCTCTCTCTCTCTCTCTCTCTCTCTCTCTCTCTCTCTCTCTCTCTCTCTCTCTCTCTCTCTCTCATAGATAAATCCAACATGAGGAGTCAAAACACAAAGCGCATCTGGTGTAGTGGTATCATAGTACCCTCCCACGGTACTGACCGGGGTTCGATTCCCCGGATGCGCATTTGTTTTATTTTTATTGGTATTTACTTGCACGTTTACTTGTTCGGTATTCAAAAATAATTTTTTGTTTTTATTTATCATCTTAACATATCAAGAAAATATAATTATTTTTTCATTCTCAATTATTTTACAATGATCTTAGATTATAAATAATCAATTAATATAAGTATTGTGATAAAATTAACCTACCCCCTTCATTTAATTGCCCAAATCATGCAATACATATGTTGTAGTAACTTCTAGGAAGTTATCCCTTCATTTAATTACTTAAATCATGCAATAAATAAGTTGTAGTACCTTCTAGGAGGTTCTTGACATATATGGGGTAAATTGGCAAGCCACATCATCTTGTTACTTTTTGCTAAAAGTTCAATGAATCCACGTGACTTATGTATCTTTAGAGGCCCAAAATTGAATTACGTGGCTCCTAAAATATCCATTCCTTTTTGGCTTCTCCCTCTCTTAGCACACTATAAATTCCCACCAACTATTGCAGAATGATTATATCAAAGTGAATTAATAAATTTGTTCACTAAATAACACTAGTTCTTCTTCACCTTTTTTCAACTCTTGAAAAGTATAGCATTTTCTCTTTAAGTAAAAAAAATAAAATATGTCAACTTCATTTGCCATGCAATCCATAATTTTGGGAAGTCCAGTTAAGTTGTCACAAAGTAGAAATGGCTTGAATCAGTTTGTTCCTAGCTGTTACTTGCCACGCCTTCACAGGCGTTCGCCTCTTCGTGTTAAGTGTATGGCTGAGGTCCGCCCATAAATCTTAAACTCTTCTTTTTCATATTATTAAAAAAAAAAATAGTTTTTTCAATTTGTGTGATATTTTTTACTTTTCGAGATTCAAAGTATGTCAATTTGAAAAAACTGCAGGAGGGTGAGAAGTTAGACAAAGCTTCAACCCCTTTGACTGATTCTGCTGCTACAGTTCCCAAGCCAACACCTGCTCCTTTTGCTAAGGTTGGTAGTACTATCTTTTTCTTGAAAAGTTCACTTAGCTTACTTCAAGCATATTTTTTAGGTTGATTTTAGATTTCCAATTTTTCTTGAAAAGTCTAGAAGGGCATTTTTCGACCATAACATTGATGGCAATTTTTTTTTTTTTTAAAAATAAACTAATAACTTGAGACATTTTTTAATTCTTTTTACTCGTGTTTTTTTATGTAACAGGCAAAACCAAGCACCAATTTCTCCGATATATTCTCGTTCAGTGGTCCAGCACCTGAGAGGATCAACGGTAGGCTAGCCATGATTGGATTTGTAGCAGCCATTGGTGTGGAGCTAGCCAACGGTGCAGATTTATCTGCACAGTTATCAAACGGTGGATTATTATGGTTCTTGGGGTCAAGTGCATTGCTAACTTTGGCTTCACTAATCCCATTGTTCCAAGGAGTTACTGTTGAGTCTAAATCTGATGGGATTATGAGTGCTGATGCTGAGATTTGGAATGGCAGATTTGCTATGTTGGGATTAGTTGCTTTAGCTTTTACTGAATATGTTAAAGGAGCTGGCCTTTTCCAAGTCTAAGTATATAAAATGAATAATAATAATAATATAAAGTTTATATTGTTACTTTTAATTACTTATTTGTTGGTCTCTTATTTGTGTTCAGGAGTGTAACCTAATTCACATGAATACATACATACACTGTTCACTAACAAAGTATCAATGACAATTTCAATTGCCAAACCAAGTGATGGAATGATCGTAGTACCATCGTGTATCATATCATCCAAAATGTTCGACAAATGCAGAAGGGTAAATATATACCGGCTACAGTGTACTATTGACAACCACCAACTTGTTCATGTTGAACACTTGCCCAAAAGGGTAAGCAAATTAGCATAGTTGCTTCTTCAAAATTGATATAATGGGAGTTATTTTACCTAGTAGAACTATATTAAAAGCCTAAACTTGACCAGTACCTTTATTTATTTTACTGATGATATTTCAATTCACTCAGCTGTAAGTAAAAATCCTCTACTCTTAAGTTATGAACAGAAAAGAATGACAAGAATACATATCTATAGATACATGTATGTATATACACAGCGTAGTCTTCTGGGTTGATAATCCGTCAAACTGGCACCTCTATCTTTAGCTCATTTCCTTTCATGTCACCTTTCTGAGGCTTTTCAGCCTCCTCGCCAATATTATCCTGTTTCAGACACGGAACGATTCAGTGAATGATTACTCAAAAACCATGATAATCAGAAAACTACTTACCAGTAAAAGCATTTAAAACACTTCAACCCTTCTAAAACAGACATATCATGCTCGACATTAATGTCAAGTAAATTTAAATTGAAACTGAAGAGAGACCAAACAAATTATTTTGAAATGCAATGCCGAACAAACTCCCAAGATGACATAGAAGGATCCTGAAGAAACATAAAATTTTAATTTTTTTTTTGATGAAGTAAATGAACATAAAATTTTAATTTTATGGGGGATGTATATGTGATATTCCACAAAGACGATCTTGTGTCATCTTTTGTGGACATAATTTTAACCATGTTCTCTGACATTTTTTAAGAGCAGGAAAGCATATAAAAGATGGCTTTGGACATGTAAATAACAACCACAAACAGCAAGAGAGAGAGAGAGTGACGCACTTGTAAATACAAAAGAGAAGGCAATAAACAGAGAAAGCCAGTGTACATAAATCCAGGCTCAACAAACCACATTAATTCAGTCAACAACAAACCACCGTACTACGGAAAACCTTCTAACATGGTCAAGAAAATATCCTGACATCCATCTAAACCCCCCAGCCCAACCATAGACCATACATAAGATGGGTCGAATCAAGTACAGTAAGCAAGCATACTTACTTGGAGAGGAAGGTCAGCCGGGAAAAGATGTATGCTGCTAGGAGAAAAGTTGAGACCACTGCAGAAAATAAAGAAAACAAATGAATTACAAATAGGGAAAACCAACATCCACACCCACAAATGAAATAGGTATAAGAGGATAAATCCACTTGTGCTGTATATGATTCAATCAATAAATGGTAGATTACATATGTCAAAACAAAACATTGAGAAAAACAAAGATACAAAACTTGGAAAAGCACATGGAATTAAAGAATACTCTAACAAAGAGCATGTGTTTGTCTATAAAAACCAACCTCCGAGACAACACCAGCTGCCACACATATGGAATGAAGAACTCCTCAGGATGACTCTCTTGTTCATATGTGAAACGCAATTGGGTAAACATCTGGTGCCAACAAATATGGTAATCAATCAACTCATCATAAGTTGGCATAACTATTAAATGAAATAGCATTCTACCTTTAGTCCGTCAACCCTCCAAGATCGGCAATTAACAATAATCACTTGCAGTACTTTCTCTACAGACCATTCCCCGTCCATCTTTTGGGCATCCATGCGACTGTTGAAGAAGTCCAAAACCTTGAAATAACATCACAGAATCAGAATGCCTTCCAGACCACTACTGAACTGTTTTCAGTTAGTAGAAAGTAAGTCCCACTTTCAGGGAACCCCTTTTCAAAAACATAGGAACTGCGAACACACGAAAGAATAAGCATACCATAAATATGTTGTCAAGCAGTTCATTGAATCGTGGATGACTTTTGAATGGCTGAAAAACTTCCTGCCTGTGCATAATTGCGTAAATAACCTGCCAGTTTTGGAATGCAATTAATAAAAGCTGCAACAAGCAACTAATCCTCATGAACAAACAACAATAGAAGATCGAAAGTACTGATACCTCAGGATTCCGCGGCAAGGAATAGGTCAGAATTGCATTTAATATCTCAAGAACAATTCTTAAGAAGTCGGTATAAATATGCAACTCAGCTGCCTGCAAAAGTATTTGAAGAACTTTAATGCTATCAAATACCAATTATGCTAGATGAGAGCAATTAATAAAGAAAGTGCCAATGAAGCTAAAGGCCAAGCATGAAGTACCATATCTTCTTGGAGACTATTTTCTTCCTTTGATTCACCATTGGGCACATGCATCTTATCATTTTTCATCTCTGCCAATTTGTTGTACCTACATTATAGATCAAGATCAAAATAACAATCAATCAACCAAAACACTTCAAACTCACTAGTAGACACAAGGAACAAGAAACTTACTTGCGTGCAAGCATGTCAAATAGGCTCACTAAACGTTGTGATGCATAACCACTTAGGCGATGTACATGAGGTGCCATATTAGCTAATGTTGCAAGGCAATTTGTATGAAGGTAAACATCCTGTTAAATGCATCAGAAAACACATGCTTGAAGTCGGCTTTCATGGTTTGATCAACTTCATCATGAAACACATCAACAAATTACCAATAAAAGAGAGACTTTATTGGTGAAGAGGAGGAACTTTAATTATGCACCCCATGTTCAAACAGAAGTCAAGATTCCATTCCATGTAGTTGTATTGCTCTACCCAAATTGCTCATTACAGCAATTCAAGTAGATGTATCAGTAGATCAATGAAAATACTGCCTCATGACAGTACATTCTGATGAGGATATACGTAACAGTTAAAGAATGTAAAATAAATGTATGGTGGAACTGCCAGAAATATTAAGAAACAATTCACCTTCCCACCCAAGGAGAGACAAAAGAAATAAGGAACAGTAGAGAGAGAGAACATGAAATAAAGAAAGTGCAATAATGAACCAACAGACAATTCATATCATACCCGCAACTTAGATAGGTTGTATTTCACCGTCCTCGTCAAAATTATGACCATAAGAGAACCAAGAGAGGTCTGATGAAGAACACGCTCTTGGTACCATGGAACACTGGGCAGCACCTGCAGAAAGATGTAGAATCAAGATAGTCCAGGCTTACATGTCAAAAAGGCAGAGAGATTCTTTATTTACCAGTTTATGAATGCTGGCGTTGAATGAGGAATCTTGGCTAAGTATAAGAAGGATAATCAGCACCATATATATCTGATTGGATGTCCTCCTAGGTGCATTATACAGTGTTTCGAGCAAAGGCATCAACTGTGGATTTATTCAAACAGACAGTAAGATTCTAAATAAAGGAGCAAGAAATTATATTTGGCAACGCGAGAACAGTTGGAAAGTGAGATTCTCAAAAAGAAAGTTGGAAACTGGATAAGAAAAATGTGGAAAAAATTCAGTATCTGCTAATGGATAACCAAGTATCTTCTCTTCGTCAAAACAAAAAAAACAACCAACTATCTTTAATGGATAACCAAGGACCATAGTCCACATTATCACTAAGACATCAAATCCATAAATACAGCAACTTGCTGCGCAAGCAGTTGCAAGAGATCAAACTGCGCCTAGCTACACTTTTATTGCTTGATACTCTCCTTATCCATCATGTACTCTCTAGAATCTTGATTTCCTAACACAGTGATTGGTGGGAGTGATATCCACAAGCAACAGTCATTATTCAGTCAGAAATAAAAATATAACAGAAGAAATCATATTTTACCAGTGTATCCAGATCAGTCCGCACCAACACATACTCAAGAAAATCTGAATTTCCATGAACGAGTGAATAAAGCAGAAGTGCAGAAGTCTCATCAGCCAAGCACCTGAAAACATAGTTGCAAGCCCACTCACTCATTACCAGAGCCAAATAATGTATGTGAACAATTGTATCATCAAATATACAAATAAACATATTTTATGCTATCAGACCATTACATGGAAGTAGGCAATGCATGTTTAACACAGACAAATTTGCAACGAAGAGGGTTGATCATTTTAGTAGATCCTACCTTCTGTGAAAAGAATCCAGAAGACAAAAATCTTCTTTTTGCATTGCAAAATTACTGCACAGCTTTGGGACATGGCTTATGACATTTTGGATTTAAAGAAGACCACGTCAAGAGCCACATCGGAGCTTCTACAAGGCTGGCAAAGAAGAGTCTGAAGGGTATACATTCAAGAGTTTGGAATGCAATACCAGCAAAATTTGGTGGATAATATGAGAAGAGAGCAACTCACGAATTTTTTAAGACAGTCTTATGTTCAATTGTAACTTTAACTTTTGGACCAGCATGGCAGATGTATATGATTGTCACAATGCAGAGTCATGATCAACTTTATTAGTTCTCTACATAATCTGTGAGAACTATATTTGTGCTACTCAATTGTTCATACCAGCATACCCTTTATGCAGATAAATTTATAAAATTTCACCTTACTTATCAGGAAAAAAAGATCATAAAGTGGAAGTAGCACTAAGGGTATTTCACTACGAACAGACCAAACGGATTGACTAAAAGCCAAATAATAAAACATCTTCTCCGCCACGGAGATGTAGAAGGTCACAAATAAACTCCTTGTGCATAGCCAATTTTCATAATAAAATAGGAGCTACTGTTGTACAGTGTACACAACTTTTAGTTGGCACCTTAGATCAACAAGTGAGATATTAACACTTACATGCCAAGGGTATCAAAAAGAGAAGCAAAGGGTAATCTCACAACCGGACCACCAGGTGCATTCCCCTCAACATCAACACGATCAACTGCTTGAGAGAACACAAAGAAGCTTAGAATCATGAACAAAATTCATAAAGTAGCAAAAGGGACACCAGAACGGAAAAAGAATCGTTCTAACATTCAATATCCCGAGCATTCTCAAGGGCCTTGCAGTAAGGATTCTCAAAGAAGGATTCTTCCTTTGGTAGTGAATCTGGACTGCTGTAGTCAATTTTATCTTTGAAATGGTCCAAGCCAAGACTCTTGCGGTAATGAACAAGGATGAGTAAAATATTAAGACTGTTGTCTGCCAATGGGCTTCTGGAAGCTTCATTACTTGAACTTGCAAAGAAATTCAACGGCAGGAGCACGAGATTTGCTGCAAGTCAATGGAAAAGGCAGAAGCTTCAATGAGAATGATAGGACAATACAGTGACTAAACAAAAGGTATAATAACTGCATGAATTGGGGATGGAAGGATTCAACAATGACTACGTAATGTTGCATACATGAGCAAAGGAACAAGAATCATTTTATAGAATGGATATTTTGGGGATGTGGCTATACATAGCTGAGTAGGAACCAAACTTATGCGAAGCAAATAAATAAAGATCATACAAAATGCAGATTTCAACACTTCCATAATATCCTAAATGCTATAAGAGGAATGGATTTGGTTAAAAGGAAGGGAGGAGATGAGCTGCACACTAGAGAATCACTTTATCCTACCCGCAACAGAGCCAACTCTCTGTAAAACTCCAGGACGATATCCTTCAGAAAATATATAATACGATGAAGCCTTCAGAGGGAAACGCGGCCGCGTGATGTAGTTAACAAGCAGCTTACGAATTGCCAGATTGACCAAAGAAGTTGGCTGAAGAAAAAAATTACATTCAGAAGTGGCTCATGACTTGCCAATGAATTTGCAGCAAATACTAAAGCAATTTGATAAGATTTCAATAGTTTTTAGAGATATCTACTGAGAGAAACTAATGATGACCTGAGACATTGCTGCATCAAAGAAAGGATGAATATCATCAGCTCCAAGTGATGGCCCAGAAAGAAGCTGAGTTGATAACGCAACAAGCATGAAATTAAGCAACTCGTAGTGTAGAAGATATGTATCAGAGCTGTCAGAAAAACCACACAGTATTAGGAAAACAACTGGCAAAACATCAGAGAAGATATTTGTTGCACAAAGCTCAACATACCTTACATCTACCCTGCCAAGAAAATTAAGCACACTATTCACAACAAGATGCTCAATACTCTGTTCTGTAAAAGAAAATGAAAGAGGAATGGTGGTAAGAGTAAGGAAGTAAAGGACTTGGATTCCCAGACAGATCTGACCATAAAGATTAAAAAAAATAAGTGATTCCCAAATGTTTCAGACTCAACCAGATCAAAATCAGCAAAGAACAGCTTATGAAAGCTACCCCCACTGAAATAAGCTCTATAAGAGACACGAATTAGAATCTGGAAAAAATTGTCGGTCACTACAAAGGTATGGCTCAACTTCAACTACTTGTGAAAGCTAACTCACTGAAATTAGCGCTACAAAACATATGAGTTAGAACCTCGGAATTATTTCGTCATCACAAAGGTATTGCTCAATTTCATCCATAAATAAGTAACAGGAAATTTCTCAATTTACCCTAATATGAGTCCAAAAAAAAGATTGTAGTATAATTGGAGACAATCATTCAAGTTTTTCATAAATTAGACTACACACTGTATTGAACAGAGAAAATGATGTTAAGAAGCAAACACACTATTATTATTTTTTTTATGACAAGGGAAACCCGCAGCCGCTACCCTTTTGGGTGCGCACAGGGTAAAACCCCCCGCTCCTATGCAATAGCTCGCAAACCGGTAACCTGCACTAGGCAACCCCGGTGCGACGAGCTCAACCCAGAAGGCAAACCCCTTGCTTTCGCTGGCAAGGGGTTTTGAACTTGAGACCTCCAACATGGAAGTCCCAAGCCTAAACCACTGGGCCACCCCGAAAGGTCGCAAACACACAAAAGAAAAAAGAAGATATATTCCGAAGAGAGAACAAAATTGTAAAATGGAATAGGAATATAGATAAGAAAATCAGAGAAGTCCCACTAACCAAAAATGAACGAACCATGTTGTGAATGAATTACCTTTAGGGACGTTACTTGGAATTTCCTCACTTTCATTCAGGGACATGTATAGATCTTCAAAGTTGTCAGTTTTAGCATTCTCAATGAGGTGCTTCAGAAAAACAGATGAGACGTAGACTGCATTGAGAGCTTTCACATATGCTGATGAAGAAGCATCGGATGTAGAAACACACTCTTGCAAGCACCAGGACAGGTGAATTAAAATTTTGGCAAGATGCCTTGTGTAGCAGTTGTTCTGAGCTGCAAGAAACAGCAGATGGTATTAGAAGATCATGCCAGTGAGCTCCTCATCCCCCACTCCCCATCCACCCCCACAACAAAAGAAAAAAGAGATGGAATAAATGTCGAAATAAATTATTCCCACCTCATGAGAAAGAATTGGCTCTAGAAAAGTTAAACAGGGAAGTTATAGAAAGAAAAGACACAATAAGAGGGTCAGATAAAGAATTTATATGGTTAGTGCCAATAGCCTGCTGATAAGTCATAAAAGATTATAGAGCAACATCTTACAACTAATAATTATATATCAGCAAGAAAATACTTAAAACACAATATACATAGCACGAGGCGTAAAACATGAAAAGTAGAACGAGTACCATGTTTCACACTCTGCTTTACCTAATTCTTTCATGCTTCCATCACTTTATAATAATAATAATAAAAATCTAAGCTTCAAATAATGTTATATGCAAATTTATACCAACTACTAAGTTCATTATCCCTGAAAGCAGCCGTCCGCATGATTAGAAACCACAAGAATGCAAAAAAGAGAGTACAATTTTACTTGCACAACATTGGAAGGAAGTTAACACTCTCCATAACTTGAGGCCCAAGTAGAATTACCTAATTTTTGCACTACTCTTCAATAAGAAAAAGATTTATCAACTTAAATAATTAAGCAATTAGCATGAATCTGCTCAAAATTTCCGGAGTAGAAGTTCTTCTTGTTTCAATAAATAACTCCAGGGAAAAAATTTATGTGCTCCATAGTATCTTCACCTAGGGTAACTGATCTTCAATTTTGTGCTACTCTCTATGGGAGAACTTCCCCTACTTTGTACTCCTATCTAATAACAATTCTCATTTGTTTACCTCCCTTGTTCTATAGATTATTACACAAGAATTCCAGATATACTTTTTGAAACAGAGAATTCCAGATATACTATCACTTTAAATGTAACAGAAATCAAATGCATTTCTAGGTAGTCCGTGCTCTAGCTACATCTGAGGCACCGCACAAGGTTGATGCAAGACCTTTTTGTGCTTTTTTTCTAATAAAGGTGAAATTTTATTAAAAAGATGGGTTATCTAAAATATATAATTAAAAACACGGGGAAACTCCACAACTAGATGCAGACTAAATAGAGAACCTTTCAAAAAGATATGGTTCTCTATAGAAAGCACCCAACCATTTGTACTAACTAGGATATAGTAGTGCTCCAAAAACATAATAAAAGAACAAAGTTCCTCTAATATGTTCAAAGAGTTCCCCATTCCATCAAATGCCCTCTGCTTCCTCTCTTTATATTGTTCACATGTCCGCCTAGGGATGCTACTTCCTGAATCTCCTCCTATTTTTCTTTTGCATTTACCCCGTAGCATCAGGTCTTTTACTCCGTGGTAGTAGTCATTGTATTCCAAAACAGATCCACACAATGCACACTAAAGTTTGTGTGACACCAGAGAGTAAACACTTTCTTCGGTCATCTTTGTTACTTTGAAAGTAGTTCAGAGTAAACATCAAAAGAAGGTCCGGTTCATCCAATAAAACTTTTGTCCCCTTCAAAATTTTATGTTGATCTACTAGTAACTTATGGAAAACCTTTATCGTTTCAAGACTTATCAGTATATGTATAGATAGATGGATATGTAAGAAGCCATATTATACTCAACATTCAAATTAAACTGCACTGTGTTCCTCCAAACTCGAACAATAATTCGCCAAACTTAAAATTATTCTATCTCTCCTAAACTTTCAGTTCGTTTAAATTTTACAAAGGTCGATTGGAATATTTTGATCCCCTTTTTGAAGGAAATTTAGACATGGAAATTACTATTGCAATTTCTTTCATTTCAAACCAACACCATAATCCATTTACAAATCTTCATCAGAGTATTCTTTCTCCGGCTCTTGGGAAGCGCAAATGGACCAAAATTTCAGAATCGAAAGACCATTGCATTTAAAAAGTTCTAAAACATCAGCTGAGGGGATCGATGGTTTAGAGCATTTTTCTGTTGACATCTGAGTTCTGACATTGTGACCAGTTTTAGTTTTAGGATTGGGAGATAACTACGCTAGTTTCCACATTAAGTAGAGTATGCAGGAGCACAAGAATACTCTGTGCAGAGCTCCACAAGTGGCAAATCTGATGGCTGGCTTCAGACCTAACTGCCTAAACAACTAGTATAGACACTAAGCATTAGCCAAATCCTCAAAAAAGAGCCAACTATAGAGTTCAGCAAATTTAAAAAACAGTGGTTAGAATCACATGCACATTATGATTTTTTTTCCTTTTCCATTTCTATTGGTTTAGGCACTTCCAACCCATGTTGGTCAAACTCTCCAAAAATGTTGCCTCACCCAAGTCGGATTCTCTAACAATGCACTATTTTTGGAGTATCCAACACGCACAAGCATCACCGCTTCCAACCTGATAAATTACCTCAACAACAGTGACGGTCACAATTCACTCACTCAATTTCACCAATTTACATACAATGCGTATTATTTAACTATCAGACTACCACGGAAAGCTGCACAGTAACTAAACCTAACATATGAATGTTCTAGCAACTTCCATTCATCAATAGAAGTTTCTACACGACATTACAGATACTCGTTGCCGCCAACTAACAGAACCTAATATATGCGAGCTAACTTCACAATTAAACCACATCACTTTTTCTTTTCAATTCACCAACAAAACTCAATAATAAATAATCAAGGAAATAAACAACTTTAAAAAATTACAGATAGTTAGGTACCAAAGTGTAGGCAAGCTTGCTGAACACGATCCGAAGACCAATGAAGATTAAGAGGAAGCTCTAGAAGCTTCTGCCAGTAATCAGAAGCAAGAGGAAACGATTTCTCGCCAATAAATGCTCCAATTAGGTACTCCGCCGTTTCATGAGGCCTCGAACCACCGCTAAACCTCGGCGTTGACGGTACTCCCCCCATTCACACTACTCCGTCCGTCCGGCCGACACAGAAAACTAAACGGTGCAAATATATCTATACCGACTCTTCTGGAATGTTGTAGTACCTTCAGAAGTGCGAATTCACGAGATCGTAGAGAGGTTTCACTGGCATTTTGCGATGAAAAAATTGTTGGAGCTGTGGATCTGAGAGAAAGGAGAGTGGCTTATGAACGAAGAGAGAGAGAGAAACAGAGGACTTTTCATAGCAATCTCTTTTCGTTTGGGAATGGTAAATGAAATAAAGAAAAAACTTGAAATTTTAAGTGATTTACAAAATTACCCCTTGGAGTTTATTTAATTTGGATAATTTTTCATTCAATGAATTGGAAATATTTTTTGTCTATATTAATTGAAACTAGTTAAATGATAAAATGATTCATGTGAAAAGTCTATAAATCTTTATTCCACGAATTTAAATTATTTTCTTGATGGATTAAAAAAAAGTTGTAAAATTTCTATTTTTAATATTTAATTGTAATTCATTCTTCAATCTGAGTTAAGATATATTTTCAAAATTAATATGAAATATAGTGATTTTTATACTAAATTCTAAGGTAAAAAAAACGCCGACCGACATTAAATATCTGATTGCAAATACTTGCAATAAGTCATTTAGCATGAGATTTTAAGTTTTAATATTGATATAAATAAAAGTTAATCATGTGACTACACAAGTTCTCATCTAGGTTTTAAGCCAAGATATGTTCCTCCTATAATTACAATAATCAATATCTTCTCATTCTCACCCTTGTCATGACCCGCCAAGTTATCACGTTATTTAGTTGCCACGAGACATAAAGTTGTTTATGTGAAGGCTTACATTAGAAGAAGAATAGTCCTTAGCGAAATATTCTAGAGATATATGAAGAATTTCGTTGAAGACCTTAGAATTTCATGAATTTACGTGGAACATCCTTAAATCATTTTAGTTGTGTAGAATATTTTAGAATATCAGTTTATTTGTAAATATATGTAGAGATTTGCATAACAATTATTATTTACATATTAGTGCCTAAGTTAGTAGTATAAATAGAGGACATTCATTTATAAAAATCATCAAACAAAAAAATCAATCAAAATTCCCTACAATACAATTCTTTCTAGCAATCCTCATGTGTCTAACGAGTTGTCAAATGTCACACATGTATTTAGTGAAGGACTAAGAACGTGACACTTTGGCCCATTTTCAATTCAAATGATTTTTATTGTTCAACAATTAATCTAAACTAAATTGAACCTATCAAAACAAAAACATTATATGTTCTTCTTAGTTTAAAAACATGCATGCTTTTAGAATGTTATAATGAAAATAAAGACTTTTCTTTTTTCACTTGCACATAGTTATTTACTTATAATTTAAAAACTGGCATCCATCATTTCTAATGAGTTATCCTCTTCAAATATTCTAATTCAAAATGGAGGAGAAATGAAGAACAATGGAGGAAAAGTTAATGGGTTATATGGAAAATTTAAGAGAATGGGTAAAAGGGGAGTGGGTTATTCTCTAGAGGGGTCGGGACAGGTCGGGGCATTGGGTTAAAAATAGGGTATAGGGTTTTTTTTTAAAAAATCGGGTAATTTGGATCAATTTTGGGGATTCCGTCAAATGAGGGGTAATTTTGATGAAATTAGTAACGGGAGGGGTAAATTTAACTTCATTTTAACGGCGAGGGTAAAGTCAAACTATAAACTAAAGTTGAGGGATATTTTTGACCCTTTTCCCATCTTTTAATCTATTTTTATTCATCATCTAATCGATTTTATATTTTTCTTATTTTCTTAAAGTAATTAATATTTATTTCTTAAATCGATAGTAAACACGCTTTTATATCATTTTCTTTTTAAATAAAATATGCCAAGTAATTTAATACTTAATTAACTTGACTAATGACTTTCATATCAAGACTTATCTTCAACTTTAAAGTCAATAGATGAAAGTACATTTCCCTAACCTAATAATGTTATTTCAATTTTAGCACTAGATCAAAATCAGTAGTACTATAATATAATACATAATTTTCTTTGCTTATATATGGTTCTATAAGATGAGATTGATTTTGATGATTTTTGGCAATTTAATTAAGGGTTTTTATATATGAAAAAAGAGAGGATAGATTGGTCAATACACTTAAATTGATGGAGTTTCGCTATGAGTTCTTATTTGTATTGATTTGTAGCTGGTTTTGAATTTCGTCGGCAAATGAGTCCACGTGGCAATATGTGAGCTGATTCATCATATTCATACAAAGACTTTTGATGAGATCAATGGCTGATTATAAAATTAATTAAATATTTAAAAATATTTTAGAAATTTATTGACCTTGAAACGTGGTAAGTTCACTTTACCATTTACACTAACATTTTCAATATTCTCATATGAAGTAAAATAGAAGTGCAGTGTGGACTTTGTCATAATTCAGCAAAATTTTTGTCTATATTTCGATATTAATCATACATATCAATTAATTATGATTAAATTTTTTTAAAAAATATATAGAATACGCATATCATGTTTATTAATTAAGGTACACTTCGAATAAATTTCTATTTTTGCTAATAAAAATCTAAACGTCAAGTCAATTAAATTTATATTTTAGATTATTTTTTAGTAATATTATACTTATTCTTTCGAAATTATAGACACACCTCTACCTCGACCTGTCACCTCCAAGCCCTATTTCTCACCTCCATAATATTTTGCTAAATGACATATAAATATTTTGTTTATTTACCAAATAAAAGTAATTTAAGAACTCACATATTTTATCCAAAAAAAAAAACATTTTTACTCGTGCCAAACACACCTTTAAATGATACTCAACCTTTATCCTTTCAACAATCGGTCAAATTGAATTAGTTTCTATAAATTTCTAAACCAGCAGAAAAGGATTTCATTTCTATTTTTTTACATTAATATAGTATATCAATAAGGCACAAGAATAGCTGAGTTGGGGTAAAAATTCAACCCTCATCACCTTTTTGCTTTCTTCATAATTCGAAGTCATAATTTTAAGGTTGAAAATGCAGGAAAGGGATATCATGATGACTGAGATCTCCTCTGATCAAACTTGTCTCACTAAACTTATCTAGTATAATTTACATTTTTTATATGGTTCACAAGCTATTGTACAAGAATAAATTACCTAATGTGCATCCGAAGAATAACGATCGCAGATTTTCATAAGATATAATAGAAAAGTACTAATTCGATATATTAATATTCATTTTCATGCCAAATTTCAAAATATTAATCATTCATATAACTTATAAGATACTTTATTTTTCCACAAAGATTAGCTTGTCATCCTAATTAAGTTTTCCGAAAGCTAACATTATAAAAACAAATATTGAAGCATCTAATTAATCGTAATGCACTTGGTCTTTGCTACCAATAAAGTTAATTATTTGATATTAAATTAACACAAGTGAAAAATGACATTTTTTGAAACTTTGAAACCATCTATTAAACAAGTCTCCGTCTGAATGGACCATCATGTAATTTAAAAATCCTTATGGAAGGAAAAAGAAATGAATTGTTTCATATAATATTGTTAAGTTAATAATTTAAAAAAAGAGTTAATTATATTTAAATACAACTAATGTAATTATTAGTCAATTCAAATGTGACTAGTCTAGTGAAATGAATAATTTTTCTTATTATTCCTTAGCATCCAATTGAAAAAGAGAGCGTTGTCGGTGAGAAAACGATAGCCAAACTCCAAAGGCAAATTACTCGGTAGTTATCCATTTACATGTTGTTTTTAGTTCCTCTTTTGGTGGATCATCTTACTAAAGATAGTTATTTCGATATTACTGGTTCATTTTACTAAATTACAAAAAAATATTAATTAAATTCTTCCTAGATTATCTTTGTAATCAATTTTTTTTAAAGTGTTTACATTTGTTTGTATAATCTCAAGAGAATTTTAAGGGGTGAATTAGTAAAATTATCTCTTAATCTATGCTTGAAATGAAAATGATAAAATAAAAATATTATAGTTAAAATACGAAAAATACTTTAGAAGATCTTTTTTTGAACTCTATGACTAGTTGTTGGTGTTTGAACTTTATGAATATTTAGTGTTTGAAACTTTGACAATTTTTTAAAGAAAAAATTAAATTTCATGGATCATTTTTGGAGTTTGCATTAATAGAGATTTAAAGTTTACGAATTGATCAAGAAATTTTGCTCATCAATCTTCAAATTTCAACATCATCTGCTGGAATTATTCCGTGTTATAAGTAGAAATAGTTTGTACAAATTTAATTTTCTCATTAAATATTGGGTAATAGCTACTTTTAATTTGTACTCCCTCCACTCATGTTTAGTTGTCATTATTTGACTTGGCATCCCATTAAAAGCAATTATTGATATTTGTATTTTATCACACTATCTCTATATTAATTAGTAATGTTTAGTATTGAGTTTTGAAAATTGATATGGAGAATAATATTTAATGTTAGGGGTAAGACATGAAAAAAATAATTGTTTTGTTTTGATATGACAAAAGTAACAAAAAAAAAATGAAAATTTATTTTAGAAATAAGTGACAAGTAAAAGTGAACGAAATATTTTAAATGGCTAAACTTGGACCGTTAGCTCAAAACTAACTATCCCACCTAATTCTTAAGGAAATTGGAAAAGTATTGGTCCATTAATTATTGACGTGGGCTTGGGTTGTTTGCACCTACACCCATATTTTGCAAAATGGAATTTAACTTGTGAAGTCTTCATGGTCTAAGACTCTGCATTTAGGTGGATCATGGCTTAAATAATGAAAATTTTACTTATTTATACAAACATAGCTATTATATTTATAATATATAGCTATAGTTTAAAAATATTTGTTAACATAGATATATAAGGTTTTACACTCTCTTCTTTTTCATAGGTTGTATTAGTCTATTTTTTACCCCTCAAGATAATATCTAATAGTGGAACTCGATAGCAGAGACATACAATTGTATTAATGATGAATTGATACAATATGTATCGGCTTGATAACAATTGATACACAAAGATAAAAGCTTGGGAAAAAAATCATTGATACAGTCTAATGTAAACTCCATGAAAGGAGAGTAATTACAGAAGTAATTCAGAGAGAAATTGAGAGAATAGAAGGAAGCATGTATTGAATGACTTAATCTGTTACATTGAATGTGGACATAATGTTCTATTTATAGGCAGCAGTCTTGACTAACTCTTTTGTAACTAACTATATGACAACTCACTATTTCTAACAAACTCAGCAGCTTAGATAACTAATTAACCATACGGCTTGTTAATCATTCTAACACTCCTCCTCAAGCTTATGGTTGTAAAAATGTTCTTCATTCCAAGTTGACTTAACAACTGATTATGTTGTGCCTTTCCCAGACTCTTTGTGAGTAGATCAGCCAGCTGATGTTTGGTATTTATATGCTCAGTCTTCAACATGCCTTGACAAATTCTTTACCCTCACAAAATGACAATCGATGTCTATGTGTTTTGTTCTTTCATGGAAGATAGGATTAGCAGCAATCTGTATGGCTGCCTTACTGTCACACACCATATTCACAGGTAGATTCACATTGATGCCTAGTTCCTTGTACAGACCTATCAACCAAGTTACCTCAGCTGCACATGCAGCCATGCTTCTGAATTCAGCTTCAGCTGAACTTCTGGACACTGTTTCTTGTTTCTTAGACTTCCAGGAGATTAATCCTCCTCCAAATTTTACTAGATAACCAGTGACTGACTTTCTAGTTTCCAAACATGATCCCCAATCAAAGTCACAGTAAGCAGTGAGTTGAGTAGTTTGTTCTGCAGGCATTAATAGTCCCAAACCAGGAGCTTCTTTGATGTACCTCACCACTCTTAGTGCTGCTTCCATATGTGACTGTTTTGGGCAGTGCATAAATTGACTCAGTACTTGTGCAGTAAAAGCAAGATCAGACCTAGTCATAGTAAGATATAGTAACCTGCCTACTAGTCTCTGGTACTTTGTAGGATTTGTAAGAAGAGTATCATTTTCAGCTTGTGCATGCTTGATATGTTCATCATACTGAATAGAAGTAAGCTTTTGATTCATCTCTAATGGTGTACAGGCAGGTTTGGCTCCTCCTAGTCCTGATTCAGACACCAACTCTAGTGCATATTTCCTTTGTGTCATAAGTATACCTTGACTAGATCTTGAGAATTCAATTCCCAGAAAGAACTTAAGCTCACCTAAGTCCTTCATTTTAAACTTTTTCTGAATCTCTTGTCTCGTACTGCACAACTGTTGGTGATTACTTCCAGTAATTAACAGATCATCCACATATACTAACACAACCACAATATCATCATTAACCTGTTTTGTGAATAACGAATAATCATAATGACTTTGACTGAATCCCATCTGCACTAATGCCTCAGTTAGCTTAATATTCCATTGCCTTGGTGCCTGTTTCAGACCATACAATGACTTATGTAGTTTGCAGACCTTATGACACTCCCCCTGTCTAGCAAACCCACTAGGAATCTCCATATACACTTCCTCCTGCAAATCACCATTGAGGAAGGCATTGTGTACATCCATTTGATAGATGTACCAGCCTCTAGAAGCAGCAAGAGCAACTACAGAACGAACTGTCACCATCTTGGCAACGGGACTGAAGGTCTCGCCATAATCCAGGCCTTCCCTCTGACTAAAACCCTTAGCTATAAGCCTGGCTTTGAGTCTTTCAACTTCTCCTGAAGCGAGGAATTTAATTTTGTAAACCCATTTACACTCAATAGGTTTCTTGCCAGATGGTAAGTCCACAATACTCCATGTATTATTACTCTGCAGTGCAGCCATCTCCAATTCCATGGCCTTCACCCAAGCAGGATTAGCAACAGCTTCTTGAAATGTGGTTGGCTCAGATATAACTGAATATGCCTGGAGAAGCTGCCTATAACTTGGAGACAAGCTAGAATAGGAAACATGATTCGTAAGAGGATATGGACAAGCATTACTCTTAGGTGGAGTCACAAAGTCCTGCAACTAAAGAGGTGGTCTGCTTGACCTGACTGATCTTCTAACTGGCACAATGGCATGAGATGGAACTGAAGGCATGGAGTCAGTAGATTCAGAGACAGAGCTATCATTTACAAGGACCTCAGATGCTGGAGATGGAGAGTCAAGACATGAAGAGCTGAGCTCAACCACAGGAAATATAGGATTAGAAGAGGCATGCATGTCTCTAAATGGGAACATATGTTCCTGAAATACCACATGTCTGTTAACAAAGAAAATCTGATCATGAATGTCATAAAGAATATAGCCCTTTTGAGTAGAAGAATAACCCATAAACACAGCAGGAACAGCCCTAGATGAAAATTTGTCACTGATCTTGTGACTAGCAGCATAACATAGGCATCCAAACACTTTGAGGTGTGACAAGGAAGGAGGATGCAAATATAACTTTTCATAAGGAGTTTTGTAAGCAAGTACTTTGGATGGAAGCCTGTTCAGAATGTAGACAGCAGTTGACACACATTCACCCCAAAAACGAAGGGGAATAGACGCCTGAAACCTTAAGGCCCTGGCCATGTTCAGAATTGTTCGATGTTTCCTCTCAGCAATACCATTTTGCTGAGGGGTATATACACATGAACTCTGATGTGTAATGCCTATATCTCTTAGTAAAGATTGTACCTCAGTGTTAACGAACTCACCACCATTATCAGTTCGTAAAGTTTTCACACTGGTAGAAAATAAATTCTGCACATTCTTGAGAAAGTGTTTAAGGACAACCACTGTTTCAGCTTTAGATGGAATTAAAAAAATCCATGTATACCGACTATAATCATCCACAATTGTAACAAAGAACCTTTTCTTATTATGAGTGGGCACTCGATAGGGTCCCCAAAGATCACAATGCAATAGTTCAAATACATAATTGGATAGATGAGTACTATGAGTAAATGGAAGCTTTGTATGTTTAGCTAGAGGGCATACAATGCAATGAAAAACATCCTTACTTCTTAACGAACTAATAGCATCATGCTTCTTGATAACCTCAACAGGAGCATGACCTAACCTTTTGTGCCATACATCTATAGACTCAGAGTTGGTAACTGAGTTAACAGAACTAACAGAAGACTTGACAGTAGACTCAACAAAATGAACATGACTCCTACTCCTATTGACCAGCTGTTTTGGAGCTTGATTGGGTCCGTCATGTAGGATATAAAGTCCATGTTCTTCTTTACCAATCCCCTTCACCTGACCAGTGTAAAGGTCTTGAAACACACAGAAGTCAGGGAAGAAACCAACCATACATTGTAACTCTTTAGTTATCTTTGACATAGACAATAGATTAAAGTTGAAGTCAGGCAAGAATAGGACATTAGAAATAGGTTGGTTATCAAGAACACAGGTGTTTCCAACATGTGACACAACTGCAACTTTACCATTGGGCAAGTGAACCTTATTTTCAGCATGAGCAGGAGATACCTTAGCACTGTCTAAGCTGTCCAGGGTGGATGTAATATGATGTGTTGCTCCAGTGTCTATTTTCCATTTCCTACCTTTAAAAGTACAAGAGAAAGCTTTAAGAGAACTACCTGCATCAGCTGCAGAGACTACATTAGCAGAAGGTTCCACTGCATTGTCACCACCAGGTTTGGACAACAGTTACAATATCTGATGGTATTGATCCTGAGTGAAGAAAGCACCAGAATGTGAACCTGTAGTTGTACCTCCAGTGTTCTGATTATTAGTGCCTCTACTCTCTTGCCCAAGGTCAACTTGATTAGCATACATAGGCTTTCTCTTTGACTGGAAATCAGCTGGATATCCAATAATTTTGTAGCACTGGTTCTTTGAGTGGCCTTTACACCCATAGTGTTCACACACAAGAAAATTCTTCCTAGCCTTGTAGCCAGCTCCAGAAGTATTATTGTTGTTAGCATTATATCCCCCTCCTCCTCCAGAGCCAGTAGTATTCCCTCCATTATAACCACTGCTGGAAGAGGGACCAACATAAGCTCCAGGTCCTTTTGATGTACTAGCACCAGTAGTGTAAGTGCTATTTTTCCGAGAGTACATAGCAGTGCCCTCTATTACTCCTGAACTGGTAGAATTCACCAAGTTCCTTTGACTCTCTTGATCAATTAGAAGGGCATAGGCTTTATTAAGTGTAGGAATGGGACTCATCATGAGAATCTGACTCCTAGGAGGAGAATAGGACTCATTTAACCCCATGAGAAACTGTAACAACCTCTGATAATCACAATGCTCACAAAATTTCTTTGATTCAAGACATGGACAACTGGGACAAGGCATGAGAGCATCATATTCATCCCAGAGATCCCTAGTCTTGAGTGATAATCAGCGATAGACAATGTGCCCTGAACTAGAGTATGGATCTCTCTATGCAGTTGAAAAATTCTAGAGCCATTCACTGTATCAAACCTTTCTCTTAGATCTAACCAAACCTTTCGTGCATCAGAAGCATACACAACAGAGCTAAGAAGCCCAGGTCGGACAGCATTCATAATCCAACTCAATACTACAGCATTACATTTTTCCCACTGATCATGTAATGCAGGCTCAAACATAGACTTAGGAAATCTTCCATCAACAAATCCTAGTTTGCTACGACCTACTAAGCCAATTCTAAAGGATCGACTCCATAGAGCATAATTCTCTGATCCAGTCAATTGTAGAGAGATGAGAGATCTACCTGGAGTTTCAGTATGTTGAAAAAACAGAGGATGATTGTGATCAATCACTGGAAACAGAGTATGACTTGAAGTGCCATTACCAGTACTGCCAGTGTTTGCCGATGGAACTCCATCTACTGCCATTGCTACTTCCTTGAATTGGAGATGTCTCCTTTCGATTCACCTTTAGCAGCTGATAAATCTGAATACCTCACAGAGCAAGGAAAGCCCCTACGATCAGCAGCTCTGATACCATGTAAACTCCATGAAAGGAGAGTAATTACAGAAGTAATTCAGAGAGAAATTGAGAGAATAGAAGGAAGCATGTATTAAATGACTTAATCTGTTACATTGAATGTGGACATAATGTTCTATTTATAGGCAACAGTCTTAACTAACTCTTTTGTAACTAACTATATGACAGCTCACTATTTCTAACAAACTCAGCAGCTTAGCTAACTAATTAACCATACAGCTTGTTAATCATTCTAACATCTAATACAAATAAAGATTTGTTGGAATTGTATCTAATAGACTAACACATCTCTTCCTCGTGATTTTATATGATATGGTATGATATATTTGATATATCTCTCTCACGATTTCGAAATAGACTAGTAATAAAATCTAATATAGGTAATGGTTTGATGGGATTGTATATGAGACATCTCTACCTTGTGACTTCATTTGATACGGTTTTCATATTAATATAACTTGTATTGATACATATTGATATAGCATGTATTAATGATGTATATACGATATACAACCTTCATATGTATTGATACAACCTATATTGATACATTTGAAATAGGACCTCCATAGTGATACGTATTGATACAACTTGTATTTGTCGAGTATAACTTGTATCTAGTATCTCTCTTCTCTCTATCCAAAACCACATTAACATTTTTCCTCTTTCTCCTAATCTTGTTCACCTCTGTCCTCTCCATTATAGTCTTTTTGTATCGAATGCAACATATGTATCAAATTGTATTCGTTGATACAAGTTGTATCCGTCAAATACAATTATGTATTAATTAGCATTCCTCCTCTCCCCTCTCTCCAAACTCTCGCTAGCTTCTCTCCGCTCTCAAATTGTTATGATGAATTATAATTAGATAAACTATAGCTACTAATGATCATTATGATCCAAACTGTATAACATATTTATGAATGTTTCTCTTAAATAATCAGCTACTCCTTTTCTATGTTGATAAATAAGTAAAGCAAATTGCCATATTCATCCGGAAAGAACCGTTTAAAGTTGTAATAGCCATAGTATATATAAAAATATTGTTATATGATGCTATCAAATGGGAAATGTTAGAATTGGATCCAATATACACTATTTTCGTGGAAATGCATCTATCGATCTAATTAATGAAAGCCCATAAGCCTCATTTGTCATGAGTTATAAAATAGCAAAGTGAATCAGTGTGGAGAAACTACTTCCAAAGGAAGAAAGGTAATCAAAAAACAATACAACATTCTTCCACTTTTAATTGTCATGATTTCTTTTTTTTAGAGTCAAACTATAAGAACTTTGACTAACTTGTTACAATATATTTTTTCATCATATTGATTGATATGAGAAAAATTGCTATTTATAGTACTTTTTTGTATAGTTTTTGTAAATCTATTTTTTTGTTTAAAATATCAAATTAATGTAATTTAGTTTAATTTTGAAAATTAATTAAATTGATTTTAAAAAAACGCAACATACAAATAAAAGTGGAGGAAAGAAGTATGTATTATGTAATATTGACAGCTCACTACTTGAAAACTAGGGATGGCAATGGGGCGGGGTGGGTTGAGCTTCAACCCACAAAAATTCAACCCGCACCGCATAGTTTAAAAATTTGATTTCAATCCGCCCCGCATAAATCCGTCCTACGTAAAAAATATTATTTTTCAGCATAAATTTATTCATTTTAATTAGTATATGATTTACTAATTATCGGCTAGTACAAAATTAAAATGTGATTAAACAAAAATTTAGTACCTCAAAAGTTGTAAACTTTTTAACAACATTTCAAACATATCAGAAAGAAATTAACATTATTATATTATTAAAGTTAGGATGAAATCATGCATTGATATTCTACAAAGACTAAAACTTAATTATAATAAACTTGACTAATAAATCTCTAAACCCACACCATTTATTATTTAGTTAAGTCCCACCAAATTGTGAATCAAATGGAAATCTTATTTTTTTGGTAATAAAAAAGAAAGTTTTGCTTAATATGTTTAATATTCTTATAATTTTCATGCTAAATGTGTAAAGTTTTCCCTTCAGTTGTAGGCTAATAATATAGTGCGAAAATGAAATTATTGTACCCGCCCTCACCAGAAAAAAAATTAAGTATTTTGATATAGACCCGCCCCGTCCCGCATCTGTTCAAACCCGCCCCGCCCCACGTCAGTTCTGTTCCATTGCCATTTCTACTTAAAAAGGCGAAAAATCGACTGCAAAAACTGAGGAACTAAATTGACGGATAAAATTGAGGGATTTCGTCAGCTTGTAAATAATTTTTCTCAAAATATTTTTTCGTATGTCACCTATTATTCGCATAAAATAAGTTGAAACTATAAATAATAGGAGTAATTATTTTTTTGAAAAAGAAAATCGATCAATATCTATTGGTTAATTTAGCACAATTTCTTTGAAAAAAAGTCTAATTATATTCGTATTTTTTAATTTATTTTTTTCAAAATCAATGTCAGTTTTAAAGCACAAAACTGCCGTTAAAAAATATAAATAATAACACAAGATAATATAAATATCACAAGTATTTGATCAAATAACCCGAATTATTTAGTAGTAGAATTGTTCAATGTCATGGTACATAAGGGTTTGGTTCCAAATTGCCGCTTAGTTTTTTCTATTTTATTTTATACCAATTTTTTCAATATATAATTTGATATTTATACATTTTATACAACTAACCAAGACATTCCATTGATTTTTTAAAAACAACTCATTATTTTTCATTCTGCCGGGTTTTTACTTGATTTTACGTCATAACCAACTAACGTCAATCGGCATTTCAGATTTTTTTTTAGCACCTTTCACATATAGCAAATACAAAATTTATATTTGTATACTATAGCAAAGTTTGCATATTTGCGTTCCATAGCAAACATATATATGTATAATTCGCTATACATATACAAAAAATAGTTGTATAATCTGCTTTGGTATACATATATAAAAAGATCAATTGTATAAAGTGAGAGAGGCGAGTGAACGAGCGAGACCTAGGAGAGTGGCGAGCGAGATCTGGGAGAGGGGAGAGAAGGGAACGAAAATATATGTATATATACAATTTTCTCTCGTTTTATACAAACACAAACGCATTTTATACAATTTGCGTTTTTTGTATAAAGTGAGAGAGGCGAGTGAACGAGCGAGACCTAGGAGAGTGGCGAGCGAGATCTGGGAGAGGGGAGAGAAGGGAACGAAAATATATGTATATATACAATTTTCTCTCGTTTTATACAAACACAAACGCATTTTATACAATTTGCGTTTTTTGTATAAAGTGAGAGAGGCGAGTGAGAGAGCGAGATCTGGGAGAGTGGCGAGCGAGATCTGGGAGAG
>NW_006239361.1:343495-352089 GCF_000226075.1 Solanum tuberosum
AAAATATATGTATATATACAATTTTCTCTCGCTTTATACAAACACAAACGCACTTTATACACTTGCGTTTGTATAAAAAACGAGAGAGGCGAGGGAGAGAACAAGAGTGGCTAGCGAGATTCACCAGGAGAGAGGTGAAATAACAATAGTTTACTACGAGGTACAATTAAATCAAACTATATTTATAGCATTTAATTTGAATTAATAGTTTTGCTATTATATACAATTTTTCCTTTTTTTTTCAATAGTGTCAATTAATTATAGTACTCCTATGTCTTTTTTTAATCGGTAAAAAAACACATTTCTATGTTTAATAATAATTTGATTTAAAATACTTATTTTATTCTTAATAAAATAATTTCTAACAACATAAATATGTATAACTTATTTCAGACCACAAGTTTCAAAAATCTATCTTTCGTTCTTATATTAATTAACTCATATAAATTAGGTCGGAGGAAGTAATAATATTTACAAATGCCGAGGAAAGCCGAAAACAAGGATGACCTTTTGTGTCTGTAAATGTGCTGAAGCAAACATATCTTCAGTGCCAACCTAATTGCCTTATCCTCATTTTCCACTTTATCACAAGCCAATGCACACTCATAATTCTTTTCTGGAATCATTCAATACATCTTATTTTTTTCATTTATTCAAACTTACATACTATTGCATCGTATAGTTGGTAGAGTATTTGAATTTTTAACCTAATAATCGCATGTTCAAATCTTGCAATATCTTATGCATCGTCGCATTTAAAGATGAATCTTCAACCTTTTGATTCTTTTATCGTTGTGAATCACTTGGATAAACGTAGTAATTCGTGAAAGGAGAGTAACATAATGTAAAAAAAACTAGTAGATATATGGTGAACCTAAGGCACATTCTTTAAGACTTACATATATGGTAATAATATTAATTCCTAGGTCGGCACAGAAGTGCATTTCGGCCTTCAACTTGTAATTTATGATGTACAGACTATACTATAGCTGTACCTAATATTCGAAAAATTAAATCACATGAATGCGCCGACTTATATTATACATGTTCCATCCAACATTTTGGAAATTTCGAATAGTTTAGGTGTGTTTTTCGAATTTATCAGTGATAATTTTGAAACTATTATCACATTTTTATTTTTTATATTTTGATAGTTTAGATTTGCTACCAACTCGATCTAGACCTATTTACATGATTAATTAATCTTCTTCCATATGGCATTTTGTTTTCTTCTTGTGGCAATTTTAATTCTCGAGGCAAATGACTATATTGTTAATTCCGTAACGATTGAATGGTGCATAACACAACTAATATGTGATAAAAGTACTCTTCTAGTTTTAAAATAATTGATACATATTTTTAGTTTGTCCACACACCCTTAAAAAAGTACTCACTCCGAATTCACTACAAGAAAAGTGTGAATTACATGAGGATTTTCCTGGGGATTACTGTGAAAATTCGTAGGAAACTTATTTTCCTGCAAATTTTCATACTAATCCCTAGGAAAATCCCCATGTAATTCACATTTTTTTGTAGTGGAATAAGTAAAATGTATTTTTATTAATTTATATTTCATAAATATTTTGAAAACGATGTAATCTATTAATAATTATGTAAAAATTGGAATAATATCATTAATGTCTTCTTGATTATACTATGAAATATCACTTTTCTTTTAAACAAAACTAAGAAAATAATTAAAAACACACTTATTTTGAAACAGAAGAAATATTAATTAGCAGAGATTGATTTTGTGCATAAAAAGAATTAAGAGTTAGGAATTAGGTTATTTTTATTGATGTGTCGTGTGAAAAGGTTATGAAGAAATAAGAAAGGTCGGTCCGCCTCTGTCGACACACCAAAATAAATTAGTAAAAATATGCCATCTGTCAATGAAAATTGAGACATGCTTGCCAATAATCTAACAAAATCTAAGTTTTTACTCTAATTTTATAATCCCTCAATATTCAAAACTATCAAAGATATATTTTGAGCTTCATTAGGTACAAAGAAAATCTCCCCTTTCTATCTTTTCATTGCTAAATATCACTCAATTTCTTTAATAAACTCAATTTACTAGAAATCAATATATCATGGAAATAAGAAATTGTGATAGTAAGTACTCATTCAACCTTAATTGAAATCCAATCAGAAGTATTATGTTCGATTCTTTTTTGGCACAAAATCGCCTTTAGGACTTCCCGGCGTAAATTGATCCGGATTCAGTCGAGCTCCAATGTGGATGTCTAACACCGGATGAAAAATAAAAATAAAAAATCGATTTAGGCTTGACCATCTGCATGCCATGAACTATCAAAATTCAAATCAGTCCCTTTTTTTATTTTTATAATTGTAATGTTTAGACTAGCTTACTATTTCGATTAATTTTACGGGGTACTTGCTACTTTCCACAACCATTAATATACCAGGCAGCTATGTCCTTACAAGTGATTAAACGGGAAAATAAGGTAGCAAATAACAATGGACAAAGTACATTCAATAATGAAGAAAGGAAGTTGACCTTCCAAGATGTGAAAGGTACACCAAATGCAATTCCATGAGTTAAAAGGAACATAAAACACTTGAGAATCATAAAATCATACTAAACTTGTAGAGTATGTTGCTTTCTTTTGCAAAAGAATTGCCATCCTCCCAAGTAATTAGCATCTAATAATTTGTCTTTCCATATTATGTAAATCCTAGAGATCCTGTATGAACGTGAGATGCTTTGCACACTAGACTTTCCTCCTCGTCGTAGAACTAAAATCCAAACCATACAAAGGATTAGAATGAAAAACTAATAGTAAAGTGATCTTTTTTACTTTGGTGTAGAACCCAAAAATCCAAGCTGATGAGCCAAAATATCCACATGATCTTCCTCATTTTCTCCTTCAAGTAAATTGATCACATCTTCAATATTTTCATTCAACAAACCCTCCCAAAATCCTTCATGATCAATAGATTTATTCTCAATATTATAGCCTTTTTCAAAATTGATTGTGTTCCCACTTGGTCCTCCTTGCATGCTCATAGCAAGTGATGCCTCCAATTCAAGATCATCAAATCCATTCATTTCACCATAATAATATTCATGAGGTTCCATCTTTATATTAAAATTTCCATCACTATTATTAACACTATGGTCTAAATCTCCAACAATATTACTAGGACCTTGATGATGATCAATTTGCCTCCTTCTCTTATTCTTAATTTCTTCTTCAAGTTCCTTCCTTCTTTCCTTTTGTTGCATCATTTGCTCCAAAAACCTTGGATTTTGCATTGCTTTAGCCAAGAAATTCATCATTTGTTGTTGCTTTGCTTCTGTCCTCTTAAGCTTTTCTTCCATTGATTTGATGTTTGATTTTGTAGTTTGTTGATGTTGTTTAAGCTCCACCAATTCCATCATCAAATCTTTCTTCTCACGCCTTAATCGATCAATTTCTCCATCTATCTCAAGCTTTCCCAATTCAATATAAGAGTCTATACCTTGATTTGAACCTTGTCCAGGATGGAAATTACTTGTTTTTCTCCTTCTAATTGTTTTCAAGAGATGCCTTTGCCCCCTCAAGAAACCTTCATGAGCAAACTCCCATTGGTCTGGATTAACCTTCCTAAATCCCTACATGATAATTCACATTGCTTGTAATATTTATCTATTAGGGAAGAAAAAGAAAAGCAATCATAATAGGATTTAACTTATATATATTGATCATAGTAGAGGTAATTTTTATATTATTGAATTGTTACTATTGTTATCTTTTAGTTGACATGATAGTATAAAAAGTCTTTTACATAAATTGCCAGGTATAATAGTTAAACTCATAATATAATTGTCTTTGTGCATTCATACAAGAAATATTGTTAGGAGAAACTACATAAACTAATGAAATGTTATTGCTGGACAGAAGTTAATTGGAATTGGCTCATGAGTTGTGGTAATGTTAACTATACATAAGAAAATGTACATTTTTTTTTTTTGTTTTATAAGTAAAGATTTCACTTCCTTGATTAGTGATTGAGTTGTAGATACATGTGTATAAGTTCTCTAAACTTCTATGTCTTTCCATTTTAAAGTCAAATTTGATTTATTATTTCTCCACAATATATACTTTAAACAAAAGAAACAAATCTAGTGCAAGTTGCCAATAAAGGAAAAAAAGAATCTAGTGCAAGTTGCAATTTCAAAATTCAAAGTATTCACTAGAAGCTTCACAAACATGAGAAAATTCTAGAGCACTATAAATATCAACAATTATAGAGTATATATCATTATGTAGAACACATCAAGTCTTTGTCTTTCTTGTTCCCTCTATATATATATATAAGTATTTTGTGTGCTAGCTCATATATACTATTATTGAGTTGGTAAGAGAATTTAAAATAATGCTTACATAAGTATTGAGCTGCCTGACAAAGCTTGAGAAATTGCTATGCTTGAAGTACCTTGGAAGAAGATTCATGGCAAAAGTTTGAGGATCCCAAACAATGAAACTATTATTACCTATACTCCAAGAAACAACATTATTGGTGTTTTGATCATCCACAAATTCATAAGTCTTTGTTAGAAATGGTGGAGGTCCATTCTCATGAAGCCCCTCCATTGGTTGAGGAATCCACATACTAGGCTCATTAGATCTAGGAAACTCTTCTTTTATTGGGACACCAAAATTAGGATCCATATATATAAATCTTGATCTAACAAGGGGTATACTAGAAAGTTAAATCTTGAATAAAGGAAAATATGTTTAATTAATGTGTTTTGAAAGTTCAAAGAGAGTGTTGCTAGCTAACTACAACATCTTTGGGAGATTTAGGGTTTGGGAGTGAGGAGAATCAAGATTTAGATGAAAATTAGAGAAAGAATTAATTTTCCAAGAAAATGGAGGATATAGAGAGGTAAAAAGAGTTTGTAAAATTAGATTTGGATTCAGATTTGGAGAAGGAGATGGAATATTAATATGTTGTATTAATGGAGGTCAAGAGTGAGAGAGAAGAGAGAGATGTTAGGTCATAGTTTGATGAATATAGGTTTTGAAAATAATAATAATAGTTTATGGTATGGTCCTTAGATATTTTTAGTCCCTTTTTGCTTTTTTTAATATGGAGTAACCCTTTTGGGAAGGTCTTGGTAGGAGGAGAGTTTTATTTGTTCATTGAACCTAAAATGGTAGATAAAACTTTGTACTAATCTAAATTCTTTATAATTAGTTTGCATCTTTCTCTTTCTGGTCAAAAGTAGTAATAAAAAATTATAACATTTTGAATTGTCTCAAATTCCTTTTTATGGTTGCTTGCTTGGATTCTAAATTTGACCTAGGATGAAGAGGGACCTTAAATTTGTATATTTATTTTGTGAACTTATTGAATTGTGGATGGAGAAAAATTAAGTGTTCTATTCATTAATTAGGTCGAGACAAAATGGACAGACTAATATGTATAAATGGTCTGGTTTTCAATTTAATAAGTCAAACAACGATTGCTTTACTTATTATTTTGGTATTACTTAGTTAATAAATTTAAATAGTAAAGTGATTTTAGTTCAAATTTTTATTTTTGTAAAAAAGGTTGTACATGAAACAATAGTTGGAGGGAAATGATCAAAGAAGTCATGATATTTTCAATTCTATTATACTCAACATCCAAAAATTTCTTAAAAGTCTAGTATTTAATAATTCTTGACAGGAGGAAATTGTAACTTATTATGATTTCTTCTTTGTTAAGCACTTTGCATAAAAAAAATACTTCTCCAAATCAACCTTGCTTCTTTACAAAATTAACTATTGCACTAAATTATAAGATTAAGTTGTGTTTGGTATGAAGAAAAATATTTTCTTTAATATAATTTAGTGATTTTTAAATTTCGTTTAAGACGTTTGATAGACAAACAAAAAATTATTATCACAAGAATATTTATATTGTCATCCTGAAAATTTTTATGGGTATATGGTGAGGTGGCATGGGGTGGTCCGGGGAGAGGAAGGGGGAGTGATCAAGAGGAGACGCTGAGGAATTGAAATGTTATTTATAAAACTTGTTTTCTCTATTTATTTTTTTAGTTTTTAATTAATAACCTTATTTTAAAAAAAAAATATCTTGAGTAATCAAATCGAAATAACAAACGTCAACTTATTTTAAATTGATGTGTAATTGTTATGGGTGTCCAAGCGTGTTTTTGAGTTTAGGTAACTTACTTCATTTTAATCCAAAATAAATTAATAGGAAAAACTCTGACATTAATATTTTCCATAAATAAAAAGGCAATATTGGAGGACATATATAATATGAATTCATTAATGTAACCTTCATAAATGCAACTAATTAAAACATTTCTTTATTTCTTTATCACTGTTTTTTTTCCTTTTTAGCCAAACAGTGAAAAAAATTCCAGAGATTTCTGGAGCTAGTTATTCATCTGGACCCCAGAAAAAAAAACCATTTAACTGGAAATTTTGTTCTCTTCTGATATTATTACATATATCTTTTCCTTGTCTTTTCACAAAATGGACCACTTGCAGCTTTTAACGTAGTGGATATGGGTAATTTGGCCGTGGGAAATCAAAATTTCAGATGCAGTAATACTGTAAATACTAATGTTGGTAAAAATTTTAATGTGAATATTTATTATCGCTAAAAGTTATTGTGTAAGAAACTAGCAATATTAAAATTGCGAGTACCAGGGGTGTAGCTATGTTATAGTCAGGGTGTCCAATCTGACACCCTTCGTCAGAAAATAATACCATATATAAGTAAAATGATATACGAAGTGATTAAATAACATATTCTGAACACCCTTAACAGAATAAGGGTGTTGTAGCCTAGTGATTTTAGATGTCTTGAAAAAGCATGTGCTTAGGATGCCACATATTCAAATCTTACTAGCAATTTCACTTTTTTTAAATAACCTTAGTGAAATTCTTGACTCTGCCACTAACGAATACCTACTCAAAATCAAGAAGGTATGGAAATTAGGGACGAAAAAAAGATGAAGTTTTTGTTTTTGACAGATTTAAATTGATATTATATCTTATGAAAATATATTGTAGTAAAATGTTGGTTGGAAATATCTTGCATATGTCCCAAAAGTAAGGGAAATATCTTGGACGCTGGACATTACTATATTATATACTTAAATCAAAATAAAGTTTGAATTGACAGGTGCTACTTTACATTATTTTATATTATTAAAGGGTCCACTATTTTGATTGCAAACATCTAGAACTTGCATTTAGCAAATGATTATTTTTGCCTATTTTATAATATAGTATAGTAATATAAAATGTAAATATAATATATTGGAAGAAACAGATTACTCATAAAATTTTCATATTATTTCAACTGACGTGGTTCTTTTCTTTCCATTAATAACTCTTAAAACAATTGGGATTACTAGTTAATATCGTGGCAAATAATTTTAAGAAGGGTTTAGATATTATTGTTTGGTGTATTTACATTTTGCTTCTTTTCTTTTAAGAAAAATGGAAAAATATATCTCTAAATTATCATAAATGGTATACAGATATTCTTCATCATAATTTTGAGACTTTGGTGCCCCTGTCGTTCAAACACTAGAACATATTTGCCCTTCACTCTAACGGAAGATCAAATAGGAACACGTGACGCAATCCTACGGAAGAACCTGATTTGACCAATTAATTAAACCCAAATTTTAAAAATCCACACATATCCACTTAACCCACCCGTATAACCCATCCAAAAACCTAAACAAACCCAAATTCCTCACACATAAGCTCACACAAACAAACCGAATAACCAAAAAAAATATGAACCTATCCTCAATTTCTTGCTTTCTACTAACATTATGTTTGGTAACAAAAAAAGAAAATAATACTTACAAATTCTTGACTTGATTAATTAGCCATAATGGTTTCTTCTAGAGGGCTATTATTGGCCCTTCTAAGCAATTCTATACCAAGATTCAATCACACGTTTATCTCATAAAAGAAAGGCAAAATATGTAACGACTCTTTGAATTTGTCGGTATATTTCATCTAAATATTTGAATTATATATGGTACATTTAATTGAGCATCTAAACACATGATAAAGGGTCATACTAAATATATACTTCTGGTTCATATTTTGGAAAAAGTTTAAGCGAGTGATCACAAATGACCGTAAAATAGATAAATTAATCACTTAAAATAAGCATTTTTCTTCCTTTAATTATACGCATCAACATCAATTGGAATTCCGAACATGCATGAGATTTATTACTTATTGAAATTAGATAATTAAAGGAGACATATTTTAAGTAGTTAACTTATCTACAAATTAATGAACACTTAAGAACACGCACAAAAACTTTGTAAAAAATTTGAGTTAGAAGTGTCTCTATATATATATAAGTTACAATCCAGAAAGAACAAAAGGTGAGGACAGCAAAAACAAATGTTGATCAAGGGTGTTTTGGTATGAAGGAATTCTAATTTTCTCATGTTTGGTTGGGTTAAATGTTTTGGAAAATGTTTTTCAAATCAACTCATTTTCCTCAAATTTAAGGAAAATGACTTCCCTGCAAAACTTAAGAAAAACATTTTTCAAAACTCTCTTCCGATCCATCAACCCACCCTACCA
>NW_006239361.1:352584-356595 GCF_000226075.1 Solanum tuberosum
CACCCACCCCAAAAAAAAATTTAAGTTTGTTTTCAAAAATTATTTTCTACTCTGGTAAAAATAAAAGATATTTTTCATTCAAAAACCAAACATTAAAAATCTTTTCTGAAAAATATTTTCTTTTCACCAACTAAACATGAGAAAATAAGTCAAAAATCTACTTATTTTCCAGGAAAATATTTTCTAGAAAAACATTTTCCTTCCTACCAAACACACCCCAAAAGTGTAATAATAATCATTAGTCAAATTGATGTAGAAAGTGCTAGTACTGCTAGTTATTATGGGTACAGCCCAGAGCCCATAATTGGTCTTAGGGCAATATGAATGGTCTTATAAAAATGGGAAAATTGTATGAAATAACAAATTATTAATTCAAATTAAATGTTATAACCATAATTTCTTTCATTTGTAATTTGCAGCAAACATTTCATATTTTTTGTCATCCCATTTGTATATTGAAATATACAAATAGACCGAAATATACAAATGCAAAACCCATTTGTATACCGAAATATACAAATGCAGGACCCATTTGTATACCGAAATATACAAATGCAGGACCCATTTGTATACCGAAATATACAAATGCAGGACCCATTTGTATACCGAAATATACAAATGCAGGACCCATTTGTATACCGAAATATACAAATGCAGGACCCATTTGTATACCGAAATATACAAATGCAGGACCCATTTGTATACCGAAATATACAAATGCAGGACCCATTTGTATACCGAAATATACAAATGCAGGACCCATTTGTATACCAAGCCATAGCAAAGTTTGCTATGGAGCGCAATTATACAAACTATAGCTATAACATACAAATATAATTTTTATGTTTGCTAAACCTAAAATTTACTCTAAAAATTCCTCTCGATTACATCCCTTTCCCTTTTCGGATATATCTCTTGTAATGTATTATTCACAATCTGTAAGCTATGTATCCGCAGGTTTCTGATGTATCTCAAATTCTATAACTTTAAAGAATTTTTGTAATTTAAAAAAGAATAAAGATAGAATGTAGTTAAGTATTACGATTTATCTTCTGAGTTATGTAATATCAAATTTCAAATGTTGTCTTAAATAAATATGAATTATATCCAATTTATTCTTTTTTATTTTTCTCTTTTCTTTTTTTTAAATATGAAATTAGCCTTAAAGTGTTTGTGCTTCTCATCTTCATAAATTTATTAATATGAAAGATTGCCAGTCCTCCGTCCATTAAATTATTTAACTCTCGGATCAAAAGTCTCAAATTTATGTTATGAGATTGAGGATACAATATTTTTCAATAAAAAGTGCTATTAAATAATCTATTCGATACATAGTTAAACTAGGTAGATCTAATGAAAAGAAAAGTTTTATAAACAATGACGAATAATTATAATCTAACACGCTATTTTAGACAAGAAAATGATTATGTATGCAAAAATCCTACAGCTTTAACAAATTTTATATGATAAACCCATATTTTAAATTTAATAAATTCAATGTTAAGAACTTTAAATTGTTGAAACTTAAGTATCTAATTTAACTCTTTAATCAATATACAATCTAAGCCAATAATTTTATTTATTTTTCCCTGATAACTAAACCAAGAAAACCTTGACAGGTGTTAACAACATTACAACATCCACCAATCCAAAGATTTGATGGGAAGTGACACACCTAATTGTCTGCAAAAAGCAAATTAATATCAAACTTTATTTGATGGGAGTACCAATAAATGTCACTTTTCATTTTTCCATTTTCCATGGTACTTCAAAAATCATATTTAAGAAGATGATTTTATTAACTCATTTCTTAAATACTTTTTGGAAATTATTTATAAATAAATGTGAACACTATTAAAAAGAATTAGTTGCAAGGGTAATATAGAAAAAAGTTAATTAAATACTTCTTGATTTAGTAAGATGATAAATTAATATGAAATAACTATATTTAATATAATGATCAACTAATATGAGACAGATGAAGTAGTATTATTTTTGCTAAATTCATATTGCAATTGAAAGTTAATGAATCAAGTTACCTTGGAACTTAAATTTCACTTTTAAAAAAAAAGACTAGAATTTTCTGACTGAAAATCGAGTTACTTTTATTTATTCAGATAATTTTTAACATTTCAAGACATTACAACGAAGTACAAACTCATGATAATATCGTTCATGCCCCATTTTTGGCTGATGAATGAAACAACAACAACAACAAAGTCTTGTCTACTAGACAAAACCATGCCCCATTTTTAGCTGATACACAAAATAACAATAAAAATAACTACGCCTCAGTCTCAAACTAGTAGAGACGGCGACAAAGGGTAAGTCCATCACCAATTGAAAGTTGAGACATTTCAATTCTAGGATCATTAGCTAAAAAAGTGTTGATCTCTCTAACCGCTCCCCTCAATGCCTTTAATCCTGGTGGCATAGGATCATTCTCTGAAAGTGCAACTGTTCCATACCATAAAGTGTTATCATAGCCAAGTACTCCTCCAACTTTCACCAATTTTAGTACAATCTCATGGTATTGCAAATAGTTCTCCTTATCAGCATCAATGAATATGAAATCAAATGTCCCTTCTTCTTTCTCCTGTTTTTAATGTTAAGACATTCAACATTGATTAGCACACATAACAAAAATGGGAAAATTATGTAGAATAGCAAACATTTAGCGTATATTAGGTACTATAGCTATAGTTTAAGAGAATTTTGTATATGCTTACCCTTGCTATTTGTATACGATTTATGAAAAATTCATAATAAATTACCCTATTTGTATATTGGCAAGCAAAATATACAAACGGAATTCTGAAAAATTCCTAAATATATAAATACCGAATTTTTATATACTTACCATATTTATCGCAAGCGAAATATACAAACAGATAAAAATACACAAACCACAGTCTCTATAGCAAACAAAACTATAGCTATGGAGCGTAATCATCGCAACTATAGCTATAGAGTCTTATTATGTCTATTATGTTTGCCATTTCTAAAATTTTCTTTTAAAAAATCCAATAGGAAGAGATCTAATTAATAGATTATACATCATCCCTCGCCAACCAACTTTAGGCCTTAAATAATAAACATATTTAGAAACTACATGAAAAAAATATAGTCCTATGTATATAATTTATGATTAATTTTTTTCAAAAAAATAATTCGAAAAAAGGTATGAAGCCATACGAGGAGTCTTTCAAGAACAGGCAAGGCCTGTGATTGAATAAATTGAATCTTATGCTCCACACCAGCCTTCTTAATAAATGGCAATCCAACTTCATATGCATCTTTGTCTGGATCAATTGCTATTACCTGTGTATCAATACAAACAAGTTTTAATAATTTGCGAGATACTGGTAAAAACATATCTAAACTATCATTTTTCGCAGTTTCATATTCTAATTGTCAATTGTTCCTTTTTCCTACCTAAACTATCACCAACTTTATATTAAAACATACTTCAGCTACAGTTGTTCTCTTTTAGTACATCAACGATACTAATAGTTCATGAAGTAGGGAACAACTGATAGTTGATATGTGTTTTATTACCTAGATGATGCTCGTTTAGATAAGAAAAGGGAACAACTGACGATAATTGGAATATGAAATTCAGTGGAAAAAAAATGATATTTCAAATGTGTTTTTGACAATTAACTCTTAATTTGTGGATGATGTGATTATGATACTCACTTTCCCATCTTCAGGCAAAGCAAGAGCTGTAACTAGAAGAGAGTAACCAGTGAAAACTCCAATCTCCATTGTCTTCTTGGCATTCATGATCTTTAGAAGCATTGAAAGAAATTGGCCTTCATCTTGAGGCACACCCATCAAGCTCCTGTACGTAAAAATAATAGTCGACAAATGTATATATGTTGTATATTAAGAATGAATATACATATTCAATGTATATATTTAGGAATTTTCACAACGCCTTAACCACTGGTCTAAACCTTTAACTTGAGTTAAGAGGTATTAATACTTATATATATATATATATATATA
>NW_006239361.1:357631-359473 GCF_000226075.1 Solanum tuberosum
ATATATTTATTAAATCAAAAGTTGACTTCTATACCAATATAATTTTTCGAAGACACCCCTGACTAAGGGTGGATCTGCCCCTACAATGATTTTTTTTTTTTACACTAATCATCAAAGTTATCTATAGCCTACAAGCGTTAAAATTAAGACATGTATCATAGGTCTAATTCAACCTAAAGCTAGTTCAAAAGATTAAAATTACTCGAGCCATATTAAAAAAACTACTTATTCCCTTCACCATCGATGTGCGACTTCTTCATTAAATTATTACTTATTGTTTGTCCTGAAAATTACCTATAATTACTTTATAAGTTTAGTCATATAAATTTTATTTATACCCTTTAATGCACAAAAAATTAATTTCATAATGCAAACATTCCATGGAGTTAATAAGATCCAAAAATTGGGACTTACACTATTTTATACTTATCGAATGAGGCTTGTCTGAGTTCTTTTAGTTGCTCATGCTCTCTTGGATAAACACTGGTTTCCAAAATATACTGCAATCAAATGTAAAAAAATAACATGTTAGAAAATCAGGATAACATTGGTTTTATAGGCTATTTATATTTTCTTTTTTAAATTTTGCGCTTGTTTACGAGATATCTTCATTTTTACACCTAATGAAATCAGAAAAAAACCATTTTTATCCATTTAATTTGTAAATTAAATAGTCAAAAGATCTCATTTCCTCGAAATTTAGTTATATTATAGCTATAGTTATAGAGGTGATAAAACGAATGTAATGAGTCAAATTTAGAAGGTCCAACGGGCTAAGTTAATAAATGGGCTAAAAACCTAACCTGCTCAAAGTTTGTTTGGATCAATATGAATCGGATCAAAATGGATTTTAAAATAAATAAGGGAAAATTTCATAAATGACTAATGTTTAGAGCAAACTAATTAGAAATCTATATAGTTGGGGTATTTATCATTCATAGCCAGAGGAGAGAGGCAAACAAGATTATTGAGAAAGAGCACAGCTAGAGGTGGAGTGGGTGAGAGAGGAGAGATGCTATAGATACAAACTATATTCAACGAATTCAGATTGTATCAACGAATACAATCTGATACAAGTTGTATCACTTATATTCATTTAATCTTATATTCATTCGCGATACATAAATAGAAAATTACATTTGATACGAGTACTTTCCTCCTTTTTTTGGCTGTGCACAATTGATACAATCGAAAGAATAATGTCTATGTTTTGCAGTATCTTATAAAATATAGAGAGAGGCGAGCGAAATTGCGAGAGAGTAGAAAACTGACCTTCTTGAGGGCTTCACTTCGCAGAATAGTGCCATGTCCACTTTTTTCTGCCATTGATTTAATATAAAGTCCTCACAGATTCTAAGAAGAAAAAAAAAGGTCATCATTCTCGATTTTATATATATTATTAATTTTTTATATATATAATACACTATCAAAATCATTTAAAAGATATCTACAATTATCCGTATAAAAAGTGAGATTTTATAATCTTAAATAAGATAAGTTATATGATACTCCTATAATAAGTAATGTAAACAATAGTGTGATTAAGATTCCTCCATCGTTATTCCGTTAATTAAACACCTTAAATTCTAGCTCTTTAGAATAAATAAGAAAAGTTTGTTAGGAGCATCGTCTCTAGAAATGCACTCTACAATCACACGAATTCAAATTCAATCAATCCCTAAATTGAGGGTGGGGGGGGGGGGGTTTGGGTAAATTTCTTTTTTTTTTTTTTAAAAAAATGTTAGCCAAAACCTATTCAATTAATTAAAAATAGTAATACTTACTTAATCATTTTCTCAAAAGGTTTAGTCAATTAATTCAAAATGATATTCATGCTTTAAT
>NW_006239361.1:359840-360747 GCF_000226075.1 Solanum tuberosum
GGGGGATTTGGTTAATTTCTCTTCTTTTTTTTTAAAACAATAGTACCTTAAAAATACTACATAGAAACACTAGTGTAATCTCATAATTAAGTATTAATTATTAAATAGACAAGACTAATATAAAAAAAAAATTGTATAAGAGGAAAATCTTACCAAAAGTGGAGTGCTAAATGAGCTTATCTAGAAGAAAAAAAACAGATACTTCTTATAGGAAAAAAACAAAAGGATGGGAGAGAGAAGTTATTTATTTTATTACTATAAGATAAGAAAAAGACTGGGGAACTGAGTGGTGGTTGCTAAGCACGCAGTCTCCGTACTTGCCGGTCAACAACCTAACTTGTCTAGTTTTTACGATAGTGAATGAAATTATTATTTTTTTAATTAAGTATTTCGATTGAGTTCTAAATATGAAAAAATTATTAGTAAGGAATATTATCTCAAATAAATCTACTCAATATTTTTTTTTTAATCAAATATGTCAATTGAGTTCTGAATATGAAAATATTATTAGTAAGAAATATTATCTCAAATAAACCTACTCAATGTGAATCGAGATTAATTAAACTACAATTTGAATATAAAAAATTGGCTAGCTTTTTGGTGACCACTTTATTGGTAAGTTTACTTACCATGCCGAAACAATAAAGGAGAGGTATTAAAAAATCTTCTGATTATTCTGAATGAGTCCCTATCTGACGTATCGGGACGTAATTAGGGGGCGTAAATGGTTGGATTGGATCGGATTTGGATGGATTGAACAAAAATGGTTTGGATTACAATCTACTCAAATAGAATATGGGTAAATATGAATTTGGTCAAATATGGATTGGGTAAAATGGTTCTAACCCATTTAAAAAAATTATTTTTCAAAAAAAAAAATTACCCCCTCCCCCGGGCACCCCCCACC
>NW_006239361.1:369819-394226 GCF_000226075.1 Solanum tuberosum
TTCCACCAACCGAGCCCTAAATATTTTTGTTTTCCAAAAACAAAACAAAAAAGTTACTCCCACCCCCCAGGGCTTCCCCCTATCACCAACCTACCCCTATTTTTTTTTTTTGTTTTCCAAAGCAAACAAAAAAAATCTGTTTTTTCAATTAAGTTTGAAAATTAATTGAATTTTTGAAAATTAATATTAGTTTTTTTTACTTTTTAGCACAATTAAGAATTTTAAGTGGAAGTGAAAACTAAGTGATCTATTATGAATCAATATGGATATCCATATTTAACCCATTTTGACCATATTTGTAGAGACTCTTAAAAATAGCTTGAAAGCCCATATTTAACCAATTAAAATATGAGTGATCCAAGTCATTAAATATGATCAAAATGGACTCATTTCATTAATATGGGCTGAAATTGCCACCCCTAGACGTAATGTATCATGACATGTGTGTCTTGTATCAACATATGTAATGTGTTGAGACATCAGACATGTGTCTTGTATATATCAACAAAGGTAATGTATTAAAAAGCAACGTATCGAACGTTGAGTAATGTATCCGAAACCAGAACACAATGTATCGGGAGGTGGGGTAATGTGTCCGAAATCTTCAAATTTTAAGGAATTTTTATAATTTGATCGTTAGAGATAATAATATAAAAAGTCTTTTACATTAATTGTTGGGGGTATAATAGTTAAATTCATAATAAAATTGTCTTTGTGTATTCATACCATAAATATAGGTAGGAGAAACTACATACACTAATGAAGTGTTGTTGCTGGACAGAAGGTAATTGGAATTGGCTCATGAGTTGTGGAAGAGTACTATATATATCAACAGAGGCGGAACCCACGGGCAGATGTACATGGACTCGTTAACTTTGAAAAGGTTTAAAAATACACTTCATCTATCTTTTGATCTAAAAATTCCCTTATATTCATATTTTTGTCTAAAAATATCCTTTCATTCACGTTTTTGGCTCATTTATGCTCTTGAAACTAATAACCCTCTCTTTAGTTATTTACTTTTTAAAAAATGTCAGGTATTGTATCATCTTCAACTTTATCATAATATTAGTTTTTTAGTGCTATCGACAATTTCTTCTAAACTCTAGACTTCTGAACATATATCATTTTCACCAATTCAATAGGTTATTAACATTTATTTTATTACGGTGACCTAGATCATTGATCATGACCTCAAGTTCATCAATGACATTTTCACAACTGGGATCATTCAAATTCTTTGAGATTTCATCGCCAACAAATTTTGAGGTGTCATTTTGGCTACAATACTAGTTTAAGGTTACGAGAGAGAAGTGTTAATTAATTGTTGAGAGGTTTGTGGAAGGTAAATAAGGAAATTAAGGAATGAAGTTTTATTTAATATTGGAACGTGGGTTGTTCTTTTTTAATTTACGATTTTTATTTTATTTTATTTGGATTTATTTTTGTTTTGTAAAAATACTATTCCTATCTGGGTGAACGTCAAACTATAGTTATATAGGAGTTACTTGGTGCTTATATATTTAAGTTTTTATCCTTTTCAAATAGTAGGAAATTTTAGAAAATATGGTAAAATAAATTGTGTATTTAAGTAAAAATTTTGTGGTTATATTAGTGAAAAATTAAACTACTGTTATATAGAGGTAACTTGGATGCTTAAGTTGTATACTTAGATATTTTACCCATTATAAAAATATCTAGCAACACCAAGATCTTTTGCTAGTCTGAAATGCACTTTTGCAATTTTGAGTAGATAAATATATCAGTATTAGTATTTTATATTATAAATTTCTAGGATGTGTTCGATACAGAGGAGAATATTTTTTTAGAAAAATAAATGAGTTTCATATTATTTCTTTTTGTGTTCAGCGTAGGCAAAATAATTATTTGTATATAATCTAACATAGGGGTAGTGGAATGGACTACATGAAGATAAGATGTGTTAGAGGATTGTAATGTTACAATCAATATGGAAGGAACACTACTGTGAAACTTATTTTCCCTACTACGTTAAGAAACTAGTTTTCCTCAAAAAAAAGAAAATAAAATAAAATTGCCCAATTGGACATGGAAAAATTATTTTCCACCATATCAAACACATACAACCAACAAAAAAGAAATTGCAACTAAATTACAAACAGAATTAGGATATATGGGACCACTTGACAAGAACAAAGTACCTAAAATCACATAATAAATTCCACTTGCATATAAACAATCAATCTCCCATAGGGGGGATTTATTTAGTGCCAGAATACAACATTCAACATGCTGAGTAAGGCACACATCAAGAACAGCAAAGCCACCATATGGTAATATTTAGTACAATCTAGTAAGATTTCAAGTTCTTCGCTTATAGCTGATTTAAGCAGCAGCATTGACAGCAAGACCAGCGCCATCTGCGTTGACAAACGTCTCAACATATTCTTGCCTGCATGGGAAAAAGACGTTCATTAGCTTCTACGCTCAGAGATCGTATCTGGTTATCCAACTAAAACAAATGACCAGACAGTATAGCGAGGGTCTAGAGATAAACCTTGCAGGGAGATGATCATGTGGACGATTGTATGGAGTCCAAATTGGGTCACCAACAAAGAGACGCATTGCCTACACAAACCATTACTCTAATCAAATATACCGTGCAAGAAGTGCAATCGAGCACAAGTGCCAAAAACATTACAGCATTTACTACATATTTTCATGTATGCTTTTAGGAAGTACCTTAATGTAGTTGCTTGAATCAAGCGTGAAGCGGTGATATATTCCAGCAGGAAGAACAATCATTCCACCTTTCTTTACCCAGACGCGAATCCAGCTCTCATTCACATCGCGAACATCAAAATAACCTACACCCAGAAGTATTTATTTAGCAACAGTAGTAGGAAGGTGGAATAGCAAAATCCAATCATAAACTGCAATCGTACCACTTCCTGCTACAGCGTAGCGGATCTCCTCATCAGTGTGCAGGTGTTCTTCAAAAAAGTTCTTGATTTTCTCCTCGTAATTCGGTAGTTTCTCAGGGCAAACCTCACAGAAATCCTGAAGCAAATTATGAACCCATAAAACTTCAGTACTCATAAATAATTTTAAAAAAAGGGACCAACTTGTATCCATATACTGATGAAAGGTCTCAGTTTTGTAACTTTAACATACAATGTATGAATATCCACGATCTTCCCGAATTTTCTTCAACTCCTCATCAGTCTCATAATTGTCAGCATCAAGTCTCCAGCTGAGCACTCCAAGTTCTGAAATTTTCACATAGTAATTAAGAAGGGAATACGAAGGCAGGACAAATCTAGCAATCATTTACCTACTGAACCAGAATTTACAAATGTGGAGATCCTTATTCAGAGAATCCCAAAACTTATCGGGAAGTATTAAAGGGAAGACAAACTGCCTTGAAACTAGCGATTTCTTTTTGTGTGGGAGGTGAAGGGGGATTTTCTATTCCTCATAGTCATAGATAATTTTTATATATATGATGCTTAGCCTGATCTTTACCAGCCAGCTTGTCAAGAGACACAAATTCCTTTGGCTCACGGTGATGAGGAAGCCTCTGGTCCTCATCGCTGTCATCCATGTACCATGCCTGTATGACATCCTCTCTTGGATCCTGCAGGAATTGAAAAAACAAAAACAGCATGTGAATAATTCTCCATTTCCTTCTCCAACTCACCAATTTTATGGTAATCTATATTTCTATACTTTGTTTTATGTGTAAGGATTCATTCAAAAACAGCATTATAATCATTCTTCTCTTTGCAAATGTAGGGAGCCAAGTAACTCCAACAAAGTAACCAATCATATACGGTTAACATGTTAAACGAAAAGCCCAAAAGGTATAACCACATGTATTGATAGTAACATCGTAATAGTAAAAGTATACATTTAAGGTTCCCGACCCTAACCCTGAACCAGAAAAAGGAGGCAAGGAAAAATTTGGCGAGCATAAACCCAACTAGTCTTTGTTCTCAATTTAAAATAAGATTGCCTAAGAATGCTTTGATGCATTTTGTTTTTCGTTTTTGGTGCCTATTGTAAAAAAGTATTACAAGTTCTTCATTGGCAAAACTCGAGAGGAGCTAACTCTATTAGAATAAATACAAAACCACAACCAGTTACTTCTACTGAGCAAAGTAATTATCATGTCCTTCAGATTGTGCGTCGGTGTTTTATTCAAGTTCAGACAGTTTTCATATGAGATAGGCTTTCAGGTTCTTCAAGGTTTCTCATCTTGAAAGACGTCTAAAAATTATACTTCTTGTATGCTTTTTGTGACAAATCCGAAAAATCTAAAACATCTAGCGGAGAAAAAATAGCATCAAACAAAAGCCGAAGTAAAATTAACTACCAGAAAGTTCATTTGAAGTTATTAATCATCATAATGTTTCCAGGGCTTGTACTCTGCAAGGCCATCTGATTGTAGTTTGAGTCTCTAGTCGGTATGAGACCTCATATTCATGCCTCAAAGAGAGGGGAAGGTAGTGGCGTTATGGGGCCAATCCTTAGGACCAACCGCAGCCCTTGAAACTCGGGGATAATGGGCCTGTTCCACAACCTTCTCCGCTTAAATACCAGGCTTAGTTCGCATGGCTTAAGGCTCGAACTTGTGACATAAGCCACAACTCCCTCATCAACCTTTGCCACATGAACTAAGCCCTGGGGGATTATTTAGTACTTCCTCCCCAGTTTGAGTTCAATAAATTCACATTCTACTCTATTGTATAGACAGGGAAGATCATCATTTTAAGAAACCATAGCTTCACCCAAGGCAACAGCCAAATGATCAAGTAATAGGGCAATATAAACATCAATAGAACCACGAGAAGCCAATATTAGCCTGCCAACCCTCCTACAACCATAAATTTCCGAACCCCTTTTGTCCAGAACTTGTATCATCTTATTAGTGTCTGTTGCGACAGTTTACTTGGATGGTTCACTTTAAGCAAGGCAGTTTTCACTGCAAAAGTTGTCTATATTCTGTCAAGGGGTTTGCAACAAACGCAATAGAAGTCAATCCAAAAATAGATAATATTTTAAAATTTTATAGTCAATATCCCCATGATGCACTAATGTGATTTCATGGACATTACAGATATTGCAAAAAACCACTATATTTGAAAAAAATAACAAATCAGTTTGGGATTAATTTTCTAATCACCCGCATCTTATTATAAGATCCAGCTCGTTCATAAATTGATCTACTTCCATGTTCTTCTTCATGGAAGTACATCTAATTTTGATTTGTTTATCTATCTCCTTTTACCAGAACTCCTTTGATGATCCATAATGACCTCCATCTAGTACAATAAAATAGCAAATAGAATACTTTTCAACTTTCCTATAGTCAAGATTGTTTATTTTTACAATAAAATAGATAATAGAATAGCTTTCAACTTTCCTATAGTCAACATTGTTTATCTTACAATAAAATATATAAGAAGAGTAGTTCTCAACTTTCCTATAGTCACACTGTTTATTTTTAGCAATTACACAGAACTCCTTGAGTACAGAGGTCGAGAAAAGCTGTTATATGACGGTTTTTGATTCAAAGTTTGTGTAATTAGTTTGGATTTTTGATTCAACGTTGGTGTAATTACTTAATCATATCACTCTTCCTAGAAAGTGGGTGTAGTTTTCAGGTGCTCTTTAGGTGTAATCGTTTGGTTTGTCTATGGTCATTTCACATTTATTACAAAAAAACTAAACTCCTTGAGTCGCGTCAACTCCAGATTTGCTCCATTGAAAACACCTCCTTCCCCAATAGCAACATCGTCTATGTCTATCCATAAGCACAATATATGCCTAGCAAACTATAACCTTTTTGTCCACAGAATAAACAATTGCAAGTCAGACAACTTGAATACCATAAAATAGAAAAACAAAAGCTTTTCCTTGAGCCAAGGGTCTATCAAAACCAACCTCTCTACCTCTAAAGTATGGTAACGTCTGTGTACACTCTATCCTCCCTAAAACTCACTTTATCAGACTACACTAGGTATGTTATCGTAAAATAGAAAAAGGGAACTTAAAAAATCATTAGCTAAGGGTAATTTGGGTATATCAAACATGATACAAAATCCAAATAGAAAACAGAACTGATCAAACCCTTCACAGAATCCAAAAAATCAAAATTAAGCAAAGAAAAAACAGCCCCACTTGCAAAATCCTACCTTTATTATGTGTATGCACAAACAAAAAACGAATATATGCGTATCAAATAAGCAAAAAATTCAAACAGTACACAATCAAACCCCTTTACACCATCCAAAATCAAACTACCCATCAATCATATACTTCTATAACAAATCTAATTTCCCAGTAAAGATCGAAACTTTAATAAACATCATAAAAAACTACACAACACCCAAAAACTTAAAACTATCATAGAAAACGAAAATTCAATTCAAAAGCAGATCAAACTACTTCCCAGGAAAAACAAATAGCATAAAATTCAAGAAAATCAATACCCACAAAGAAAAGATTAATGAAAATTACGAAAATTCAGAATACAAAGATTGTAAATTAGTAAAATTACATACCTTTGCAATGGAACCCATTTTTGTTTTTGCTTATTTTTTTTCTCAATTTCAGAGAGATAAAAAAATGTTATAATGTGAGTTATTTAAGAGAGAGAAAATAATAGAACCCTCCTTAAATCTGGGTCTCACGTTTTTCTTGCGTATAGTTTGTGAAAAGACTAAATTAACCTTTCTGTTTACTCATCGAAATACTGTGATGTGTCCAGATTAAATGAATTCACCAATTTGAGGGTAGATGAAAGTAAGGGTGTTTTCGTCATTTGGTGTATGAAACGGTAGGTAGGAAGGGAATACTGGAAATCTCACAAGTATTTTATCTAATTTTTATATTATTAGTACTAAGATCTTCATTGAATATTTTTATAAATAAAAAATCATAAAAAAAAGAAGCTTAATGAGGCTAATATTTTTAAGTGATTAACTTCTAAACGTAATGAAAATTTAAGAATACACAAAAGAAAACTAAAAATTTGAATTGATAGTGTCTAATAGGAACATGTGTGTTCAGATGGTCAATTGAAATAAGTCGTAGTTCAAATGTGTAATAGGTTCGAGGGTTGTTGATGTATTATTATGTCATTAACAACTTATGAAATGTATTCAGGATCTTGAATAATTTAAGCCTGAAAAATCTTTCATAGTCAATTAGTTTTTTCCTTTTTGGTCCAAGTTCCATAAAATTTTATTGATTTTGAAAAATTGAATTGCAATTGTATAATCCAATTTCAACTGAATGTTTGTCTTTGCAATCTATCAAAATCTCCATTTTTATCACATATGAGATGTTGTTATTCTAATAATATTTATTAAAACAATGAGTTGTAATTCTTCATGATTGTAACTTAATTCAATTTGGCTTTTGATTTCAAATATTCAACATGATAAACTCATTCATTACGTTGCATACGATAACAATCAAGAACATGTCGATCAATCAAACAACACTTGCAATTTTTAGTAAATTTCGTTAAGCGAGCATAAAAATTTGTTCTAACACATTTTTCCTCCAAAATAACGCTTCGATCCATGAGCTTTTAGAGGCAATAAGCCCAAGAGCTAGCTAACATTGGCCCATTATATTATCATATTATATCGCCCATTCATAAATCAAAGTATCACAGTATCACTAAATAAGAAAAAAACAAAACAAAACAAATCAAGTGGATGTATTCTTTCTAGTGCCTTTTTTTAAAAGGAAATAAAAATAAATAATCGTTCATTAAAATAATAATTAAAAAAAATATTTTCTTATATATTGATGTATGGTATACATAAAATATATACTTTTGATGAATAATAGTAGAGGATATATATTTGATTCGATCAGCCAAATTAAAGTAGAGAAAAATAGAAAAGGATTTAATAAGATCGTTTCTAAGTATTAATGCTATACTCATACAACCTACTATGAATGCAAATATCAATGAATATTTCACACTACAGGTAAACAACTTTAATATTTTACCATTATTCACATGTTAGAATTCAAATATTAAGCAAAAACTGAGGTAAATTAAATACGGCCTAAGAATGTTTAAAATTCGTCAACTCTACGAATAACATTATTCATTAATTGCATGATGAGCAGTGTTTTCCCTTAATCCAAAAATTTCAACATATTGCTTCCTGCAAATAAAAATTAATTCTTAGTATTAATTAATGCACAACACCATTTTCAATTATTGCAAAATAAAAAATAAAAAGGTTGTGTGTATTAAAAATAGACCTTGCAGGGAGATTATCTGCATATGGACGATAGTACGCAGTCCAAACAGGGTCACCAGCAAACAGTCGTATTGCCTACAAAAATTAATCAGTAGCGGAATCAGAAATTCATATAAAAACATTCAAGAAAATACTAGAATTGTAATACTAGAGTATAATAAGTAAATCCTCGTGGTCCATCCCTGAATCTCACGCATAGCAAAAGCTTAATGCATTGAACTGTCATATTTTTTTTACTAAAATTGTTACGTTTATAGAATTTAAAAATATACCATAGATAATTAATTGAACCCACCTTAATGTAATTGCTTGAATCTAGTGTAAAGCGATGATAAATTCCAGCAGGCACAACAATCAATCCACCTTTCTTCACCCAAATACGAATCCAAACATCGTTATAATCTCGAACATCAAAATAACCTACAGCAAAAGAGTACATATTTTAATTTAAAAGACCGTAAAACACTCTGTCTAGTAGTATAAATTCATCTTATAAAATATATATATTAATTTCCTCAGCAAGAGTATATGTATTATTATTATATTACATATGGCACATTAATTAATTTGCAAATAATGTCCAATATTCAATGAAATCTAACAGTACCACTTCCTTCAAGACAGTAACGGACTTCCTCGTCAATGTGCAAATGTTCTTCAAAGAATTTTTTTATCATATCCTCATAATTCGATAATTTTTCGGGGCAAACTTCAATACTATCCTGAAAAAAATAATACATGTGAGCGTTTGATCATATTTCATTATGAATTTTTTTTTAAAAAAAAATAATTTTTTCGGAGTTCAACTCTGACTTTTTTTATTTTTTTTTTCATAAATCAACAATATTCGAGTTGATTGAACAAAAAGAAAGCTAATTGGAAAATAGACAAAGTTTAAACTTTAATCCATATATATTACTATATATTATATGTAAAAATTCAATATACCATATAAAGATAACTACGTGTTTCTCGAATTTTATTCAATTCCTCATCATTCTCATATTTAGCAGCATCAAGTCTACAGCTAAGCACTCCAAGTTCTGAAAATATCATGTACGTAGGAAATTTCAAAATGTCATCATTCTTTTTTACTATAATGAAGTAAAAAAAAAATTATTTATCATATGAATTGAAACAGAGAAATTAATGTATATTTACTAGCGAGTTTGTCAAGAGACACAAATTTCTTTGGTTCGCGATAATGAGGAAGCCTTTGATCATCATCACTATCATCCATGTACCATGCTTCTATGACTTCTTCTCTAGGATCCTTAGTATGATATTCTTCTTCTTCATAAACATGACCAATTACACCCATTCCCAAAAAGAAGGCAAGGGAAATAACAATCTGTGTAGAGAGAAATTAAATTGTCATTAGCTAATTCATTTTAAAAATAAAAATGTAAAGTAGTTTCACATCGATAGTTAATGAGATGAGTTGTCTCTTTATATAGCCTAAACAATTAAATTAGATTCAGTATTCATAATATGGTATCAGAGTAAGAATCTTCTCAATTCTCATTATAGATGTTGAATTTTCATATTAAATTGTTCATGCTTCAGATGACCAGTCTTGAATGTGAGGGGATGTAAAGAAGACTCACATCTCTGATGTTAGGCTTTCATATTAAAATTACTCACATCCTAGATGTGAGGGGAATGTGAAGAAGTTTCACATTGAAATTCTCATTTTTGATGTTGCCCCGTATTATTGTACTATATATTGTGACTAAAATGAATATATATATATATCACATCTTACTAAAATTCAATTGCATGAAAGAACATTGGATGTTGACTTTGTTTATCTACATACACTCTAGTATAGTTAAAATAGAAATTATTGAGAAATAACATTATATCTAGCGTCAAGAAACTATACAACACCCATAATAATTCAAGAAAAATTGTACATCCCTACCTAGAACAACAAATGTAATATACATAAGGATTATTTTCTTAAAAATATGTCAATTACATACCTTTGCAATGGAAACCATATTTCTTATTTGTTCAAATCTGATAATAATGGATGGTACTATAAGAATATATATAGTTAAACCATTTTTGAGTCAATGTCCATGGTCTTTTTTTTCTCCACAAGTGGAATGTCCATGTTGTATTTTTTTAATTCCAAAGGCCGGTCACATACTTTATTATTTAAAAAATAACAAAAATTAATGTCACTATTTGTCTAAGTCAAGAGACTTTTTCCTTTTACGAGGTTAGTTGGGTGTGAAATTCAGTTTTTTATTACAACTAGTGTCTTTTTTTTTAAAAATAAATTATATTGCTAACGCGTTCAGTTTCATAATCTAAGGTATAATACATACAAATTTATAAATGGTTATGATTTAAAGTATGATTATGAAACACAATTATAGTGTGCATATTTATAAAACGTAGTTATAATTATTGTATCAGACATACATTACATGTGTTAATGAACGAGTTGTATTCAGACAGGGTATCAATATATATTGTATCATCAGTTGAACACTAAATATAGCTATGTTTCGTAATATTTTAAGACTATAGCTATGTATCATAAGTACAGTCTTTAAATATTTATCACGTCACGGTGGTTTTTCTTTTTATTAAAAACTTCACTATTGGTCGACAAAACTGCTAACCTGGTTGTGATAGCCCATTGGAATGCAACTTTAAGTATTTGTATTAAGTATTTAAACACTATTTAAGTGGAGGTGGGGAATAAAGTACTATTTTAAACAATTCACCAAAGGTCTTTTAAGGTTAGTCATTTTGTAATAATTATTCTGTGCATATATATTATTGACATAATTAGTACGTTGTTCACATGCAATTTGAACTTTGTTATTGCAAAGTATGTATCAACTTGAGTGTTATAAAATATTTGTCATTCAATGTTTATGTCGGAACGTGATATCCGGACCAACTTTTGCATACTTGATCCATGAGACACATGCCAACAGCTATCAGGTAACTCTGTCCACCAAGGCTCAGAACAAAAGAAATGCATGTGACCGGCTGTTGAAAGATAAAGTTAGCAACTAATCTTAAAAGACTTTGATATTCAAATCTTCATTTGCAAATATAGGAACTTCATTTTTCATAGCCATAACTCAAATATATATTTTTTTTTAAAAACATAGTATTTGTTTTCTGTATACAACTTTGTAAGGATACATTTTTGGTCCTAGTGCAATATCAAACCACAGGTCATTGACATAATATCTAAACACAGCATAAATTCACTAACTAGGGACCATAGGCCAAATCCAGATATATCTTCATCAGATTAGATTAATATTGATTATTACATTGTCTCCAGATATATAGAAGATATTCTATACAAACATACAACAATTAATATGCAGCAAAACTTATTCCCAAGTTTTAATAATTTGCCTCACTCTCAGGTTTGCAGAGCTCAAATATGTCTTAGTGTGCTGCAAGAGGCACTCCAACTCTTTCAGTAACACTCTTGATGTACTCCTTCCTTGCTGGATGATCTTCTTGTGGTCGATTGTAAGGCGTCCACACCGGCTCTCCCACAAACAACCTCATCAACTGCACAACAAAATCATCAAAATGTAATATGCATAGTTAACATCATGTAAACAACGATCACATATCATATTTACTGTTAAACTTGTTAAATATATAGTTGCATTACCAATTAGTTTAACTGGGAGAAATTCACTTCTTTGGTTGATTTGAATTAGAGCTTGAACTATTAGTCCATTCCCTAAGGGTTGTTGACAATATGTACAACTATGCGAACAGAGTCAGTGCATTACTAATTTTAGATTATCAATTACTATGTACTAAGTTTGAAATGCAGTATAGATATTTGAGATGTAAGTTTCCGCTACTATTCTATGATCTTTGTTCGAGTCACTGGTAAGTGGAAATATTTTTATTCTATGCTTCATAAAAGAGGAACTCATTCAACACACCTTGACATAGTTATCAGTATCTAGGGTGAACCGGTGGTAAATCCCAGCAGGCAGGACGATCATATCACCGGCCTTCATCCAGATGCGAATCCAGCGATCATCCTTGTCTCTCACATCAAAATATCCACTCCCTTCCAGACAGTAACGTATCTCCTCATCTGCGTGTATGTGCTCCGTGTAGAAATTTTTCAACTTCTGCTCATAGTTATCAACTTTCTCAGGGCATAAATCCAGCAAGTCCTTCAAAGAGAAAACATGTAAGGATTAAGAAAATGATGGTGCAGCTCATTATGAATAGCTGGTTAAAAAAATAGACTTTTGTTATCTCCTGTAATCAGATTAGCAAACCAGAAACAATAAAGATGAAAAGAAAATAACTATCCGAGTCCATAGAATCCATTGTGTGTCCTTAAAGAAATTTAATCCCCTCAAGTATCCGAGGTTGTAGATTAATTACTCCCAAGATAAAACGGATTAACCATTAAAGAAGTAGCGGTACCTCAAACTTCGACAATTTCAACGAACTCAAAAAGACAACAACGAGATCTCTCTCACACACACGATCGATCTTGCTTGTAAAAAATGTATGTAGAGGAAGGGAAAAATTCGATGCAGAAAAATGAGAGAAAGTCTCTTTATTTATAGCCAACAAAGGGTAGTATGAAAAGGTGTTAATTGTGCCTTATCGAAAAGGTCACAACTCCTTGGAAAAGAGACAACCTTTCAGAAAGATCACAACCCTTTAGAAAATGCACAAACTTTTGAATGGTCACAACCCTTTAGAAAAGATATAACATTTCGTAAAGGTTACAACCCTTCATAAAAGTCGCAACCCTTCAGGAGATTCACAACCCTTCACTTCATATTCACACCTTTTAAACCCAACAACTTTTAAATCTTGGAACATAACATACCACACAGATCAGTGCGCGATCTACATTTTAAGTTGTTAGACTAATAGAACCAAGAAACTGAAGTTTCAAGTTTTGATTTTGTGTAGTGTTGTGTGGAGTTAATTGTGAGCTACGAAGAATACAAGATGACCATATATGCTGAACAACACACACTTCTGAGGAGCTGATGTATAGTTTGCACATGTTTAACGTGGTACGATAATGGTAATTCTATATTCACCATCAGTCCTATCTCAGAAATAATGTCTAAAACTTACCAATCAAGAAATCTAAAGTAGAAAATCGACAAATTGCTCCGAGGTAGTCATAAACCCTGTTACAATAGCTTCGAATCATGCCTAATCTAACTACAAACTCATTTTTGTGCTTCTTTGAATTCGGAAGACAGGTTAACACAAACTTGAAAAGAATCAAAATATTAATTCCAAAAGCAATTTGATTCACAGACTTTAGTTGGGAAAAACCTTTAGGTTAATTACTACTCTGTATCATAATTTAACAGGCTCTCCTCAATTGAAGATAAACAAAAAAGGTACACATGACATTCGATCTCATAGAGCTCAATTCCCGTTCCCAACCCATGACCAATTTGAGCTCGAAGCTTCCTTCTTAGTGGCTCCATTTACATGCCTCATTTCAAAGGAACCTCAAAGTGGCTCTTCCATTCTATTAAGTAAATTAAAAGCAACCTTCATATCAAATAATCTACCTCCAAGTAAGTAAAGTTAAAAGTGGTATCATAAATGACATCTCTTCATCTTTAACCAGATGTCTCGAGCAAATTCAAAATTTTGAAATTTATGAGTTCTGAATCATATTGTATGAGCATATTCAAGTTAATTCTCAACAAATATATACAGAATTTCAACCGAAGTTTTTGAGTTCTGCAGAACCCAAAGGGGCTAATCCGAATAGGTAAACCCTAATATTCAGATTAGCCCCTTTATTATGAAAAAGAGAAACCAGAAAAAACACTAAAATATGCAAATTTTCCATTTATGAAGAAAATTAAAGCAACATCAATAAATTGAAAGAAAATGAACAGTACAACAGAATTACCATGTAGCTGTAGCCTCTACTTTCACGAATTTTTTTCAATTCTTCATCGTTCTCGTAATCATTAGGGTTCAATTTCCAGTATAAAACTCCGAGTTCTGCTAATTTCTCCACTGAAACAAACTCCGGTGGGTTCTTCTGGTGCGGTAGCCGCTGATCTTCTGAATTTTCATCCATAAACCATGCCTAAACTTATAAAACAAATCAATTAATCAATAATTTATCAAACAAATTAAGTGTTTTAGTTTAACTGAACACATATTCCAAAACTATAATATAGAAAATTAGAGAAAGTAATTATTGGAAACTCACCTCGATTGCCATTTCTGCTGATAATGCTAATTATTTGGTTACATGGACCTTAATATAAACTTTATATTATAAAGTAAAACTAATTTTGACGGAATGCCACGTGTACACAGAGAATTTAATTTAAATTTATGTGGCGAAAGTTTGTTTGTCTGTTTTTGGTTTAATCAAATATCTACAATTGGATGGAGATTTACATTTTACACCATACATTCATTTTGTGAATCTGAATATTTCACTCTTTCATTTTTAAATTTTAATTAAACGGTTTTGGAATGAATTACCAAACATAGCGCTTAACCCTCAATGTTGATCTTTTTGGTGCAAATTTGAATTTAATCAAGCTACAATATGAATACCGAACACCTGATAGGAAAACAAAAAATTAAATAATGCTGCTGAATTCTCTAGAAATGAACTTGGCATAAACTTACAAAATAGAATATAAGCTCACCAACATAAGATGTGATGCAGTGGTTGAACCGTTTCACTCTTAACTTGAGGTTTCGAATTCGAGTCCTGATTATGAAAAATATCATGTTGAGAGCGCTACCCTCAATTGAATCCTACGCAATTCGAATACAGTCAAAACATCAATACCGAACATCGGATGAAAAAAAAGTTGCACGTGTGAGGTTTCAGTAATTAGGTGGGTAAATAAGAGTTGACAGCGTTACTTTTTATTTCCATTTACAATGTATTGCAGCAGGCTTTTTCCAGCAGAGACACACGGCCCATCTGTAACTCTGACTCCGCATTAAATGAGGGCCTATCTGACTGAGCCCAGCCCAATGGCCCACAAATGACACCAGTAGGCCCATACTCCCTCACTGATTGATTTCAACTCACTAGTTTTACCCATGCATCATTTTGAAATTTGGTAAGCATTTTTTATTGAGTTGGAAAAAAAAGGATACTTGTAGTTAAATATCTATTTTATTTGACAAATTTTTAAATATTTAGGCATGTATTAGAAATACCATTTCTAACCAATATTCACTAGAATTCATATATCACGAAATAGTACTCCCTTCGTCTCAATTGATTTGACGTTGTTTTTACTAGAAACGAAGACTTAGAAGTATAAGAAAACTTAAATGTATGGGTTCACCAGAAGTCCAAAAGCATCAAGTGCTCCTAGATTAAAAAAAAAAAAAAAAAAGAGGGAGCACTAAATGCAAAGTTAATTGTTTATAAATTCAAAAATATATCATTTTCTGTGATTTACTACAAAAAAGAAGGTTTATTCTCGTCCTTTTTTAAATGTAAAAATAGTTTTCCCTTGCCATGTAAAAATAGTTTTAAGCTTACATCTTTTTATAAATAACATTAAGCATACTGTAATCATTTTTAACAAGGAAAAATAGTGTTTAGTTTACCTTCTTATTGCACATATCAATTATTTATTATCACTTCAACACTTATATCAAATACACACTACATTTGCTTGTATCAAAATATTTGTCACATTTCATTTTTTTAATGTTTATTTGACTAATCTTTAAAAATAAAATAAATTATGTTAATGTAACATTTTAAAAATTAAAAAATATTAAAAAATAATACAAAAAAATACTACAAGTTGCAAATATTTTCATATCAATATAGTGAAAAAATATATATGATCAATTGATCAAAATTCATATAGTTTGACATTTGAAAACCAAAACATACGATTATTTTGAAACAAAGGAAAGAAACACCTTTATAAAAAATTAAATATTTATTGTATATATTCAAAATTGAAGAACGTAAATATCAGTTAAACTCAAGCTACACGATATACAGATTTATGTATTATGCCTATTCACAAATTCAACTTTAAACTAATTTTAGTAAAAAAATTATCCCAATTTTTATTGAGATTAAATTACGAAATAACTTATTTTAAAATTAGTTATTCTGAAATAGCAATATCCAACCATAAAATTCAAATAATAATATATAAATAACTAATCACAAAATAATTAATTTTAAAATAATTTATTTCGTGATCAAACGAACCCTCACTCCTCTCTAATCTCAAAAAATAAAATTATGTTTCCAATGTTCTGTGCTTCGCATGAAAAAGAGAAGAATCAGTGGTACAACTACAGAACAAAATACTTCTTTCCACTTTTCCTTTTTATCTTTTCACAGAGCAAAAATTAACTTTACAAATTACAACTAAAAAAAAAAGAGTCTAATTCAGATAATTATAGAATAATTAATTAACTAGTACATAGTAACAATTAAATACAAAAGTAAAAAAAAAAAGAAAAAAGTAATGAACTAACTATTTAAGTGATTTTTTTTAAGGCATGAATAGATTATTTCCACACTTGCACCTCCACGCTTCGGGGTAGTACTCTAAAGTGAAACTAAAACCGGGTTGAACCGAAACCCGAACCGGTTTACACGGCGAACACCATCCACATTTGGATCTGCAGGTGGGTGGTGATGAACCCGGTCCACTCAGTTTTCTTTGAGTCACAACTCGTTCAATTACATCTGACTCACTACCACCTATATTTCACAAAAAAATGCACACATAATTATCTTTGCGTAAATCCAAATTAATCGAACTAACAAATTTCGAACGCTACATAATAGCACATGCGTACTCCTCTAAGAAAAATTACACAATTCAACATAAACATTAAGGTATTTCAAAAAAACACACATAATTAAGGAGACGCAAATCTAAATTAATCGGAAAAGAAAAGTTTTTAAAAAAGAAAAAAATGCACAATTCACAACTAGTCAATTAATACAGAGGACGTAAAGCATTATCCAGAATGATTAAACATAAACATTATACATAATCGTGCATTCATCAACAAAAATATCTTCACACAGTATTAAGCTCCGTTTATCCATAAATTTTGAAGCTAAAATACAAAAACAAAAAGTTGTCAACATGCATCTTATTTGAAAAAGATTTGAAGTATCGTGAATTAAAGTGAAGTTTCTCCATAAACTTTTTAATTTTTGAAATATTCGGAGATAAAATTTCATAACTAAACAAATATTTAACAAAATCTATAATCGAACGCTAGCTGAATAACTTACTGAGTGTTGTAGTGGGATTTATCCGAAAAGCAGAAACAAGTGGAGTAAGCAAAAGGAAAGTTAAAGTGGCTATTTTTGCAAAAGAGAAATTATGGTGTAATACGCCGCCCATCGCACGCCCAAATGAAGGTATATAGTGTGTGTGTGTGTGTGAGTTAGGTAATTAATGTGCAATTAAAGAGAGAAACATGAATTGAAGAAGAAGAATTGAAGAGAATGGCTCTATGGGTTGTTGAAGGTTGGGTGTGGGGATGGATTCTATTATTGTTGATATTCAATGAAAGGGGGGGTGAACGTGTCAGTCCAAGTCAAAGACACAACACCCTAATGAGACTATTTCCATTTATTAAAATGAGAAATATCATGACAGGGAGACAACTTCACTCATGTTTCTTTCTCAACCTTTTTTTACCTTTCTTACCGTTATCTGATGTAATAGATGAGGTTGTTCCTCTCTTAATCAAAGATTTCTAGATAGCGCTTCCTTTCGAATAAAGCTCTACATGATGCGAATTCAGAATAGTTAACTCTAATGCAAATACTGAATATCGAATGAAAAATAAAAGAATATAATTTATTTTTTTACCTTTCTTTTTACTCCTTGTTTATTTTTTATGACTTGTATAACGAAATTTTACCTTTAAAAAAAAAGTTAATATCGAAATAAGTTATATTTATTATTCATTTAAAAGGCTACATAAGGTTAAGAGAAACTGGAACGGAGTGAGTACTTCTTTTTAACTTTAATCTTAAATTTCTAAATTAACAATTATTTTGAAACAAGTTCGTGGAGTTAAAAAAGGCCTAGGAAGTAAAAAAAACATCATATACAAACATGATCGATGCTATAAGTAGAATAAATGGAAAAATGTTTGAAATATATTCGAACTTTGATCGAAGTATTGTTGTAACAATATCAAATTTTGGAAAGGGCCTTTTACCCCCTACACTTATTTAAAAGTGTATTTTAAAGGTATATATGTGCCCACGTGGACATCATAAATATTGCATCATTATAAATAGTAATGTGTCCACGTGGGCACATATATACTTTTAAAATTCACTATTAAATAATGCAGGGGTAAAATGTCATCCATAAAGTTTGGTATCGTAACAGTAATTTCAGCTAAAATTAAAATATTTTTCAGACTCTTTTCCTTAGAATAAATAAATTTCAATGGTAGCAAATATTTAGTGGAGTTATTGTGGAGTATATATTTTGTTTCATTTTATATTTTCAAAAAACACAATAACTAAAAATAGAAAAGTTACTCAAAGTTTCAATGATGTCACCGGAGGTTACAAAATTCAATAATGTACGACATATTTATTCATAGGCCATGTTGATCTACTAGAATGCCTATGTACGTTTGCTTTAGGCTACCAATGATCAATCATGTGCTTTTTAGTAAAGAAAAAAAGAAAAGCCAATTCATTTTTCCTCATTTAGCTAAAAAAAAGAAGAATAAAATATATTGAACTTTTCTTTTTAATTTTAAAATTCTTTGTCTTAATATCCAATTTGACACCGCACTTAAAGAAAAAATCAGATTTCTAACACCTCAAAAATGTAACGAGAATTTTCATTGAAGAAAATCAATATATCTATAGAAATAAACATATGAAGAATTCAACATATACTCCCTCTATTTTGTATTATTTGATTCTGTTGACTTGACACAATTCTTATGAAAAGTTTTTGTTTCTTTTCTTAAACTAATTTTTTAAAAAAATCAAACATATAATTTGAAAATAAAAACATATAATTTGTAGTCAAGAAATATTTTAGACAAAATGTTTAAAAATCTCTATGATTTCTTTTTTAAATTTTGTATTAATTAGGTGAACGATTCCACATTAATGAGAACGTAGAAAGTATTTATTAAATATGTATATATATAGGTGGTCTTTTGATGTACAAGGAAAATAAGATGACAAGGACTAGTTTTGTTTGGATCCATATTTCTGTGAAAAAAAACCTGTTTTAATGGGACCAAAACTCAGATTGATTGATTGTATTGTGGGGTGGGGGTGGGGGGTGGGGGGGTCATGAAGGGACTGTCCTTATTTTGTTCATGCAACCGTAAATTTAGACCTTTGTTTCCCTTTCTTGGAGCAAAACAATTGGAAAAAATGATACGAGGAATGATGGATAGAGTAAAATTAATGGACCATAAGTGTCATATATAAGAAAGTGTAGGGATGACAAAGTAAGAAAGTAAAAGAGAGAAACCACCAACATGAGTTGTGGTGTAGTGATGAGACTGCATTACCTTTAATAAGGGGTTTCAGATTCGAGATTTGAATATGAAGAATAATGTGTTGGAAGCGTCACCCCTAAAAGAGCCCTTTAATGTTCGATCTAAATTTAATCAAGGATTTCAATACGGAAAAAATTCAAAAAAAATTGAAAATAGGAAAGGAAAGCACAACACTCGTGTGGTAGCTAAAGATAAGTAGTGTGTGATGGAAATGGGGTGCCTGTCTTGTACGAGTCCAACATCTGCGTAAGGAAGCAAAGGGTCTTCCCCACTTGGACCACGAGGAACCAATGGGTATGTAGGGACATGTGACTTAGGGTTTAGTGAAACGGGTTAAGTTCTATTCATGGAAAACGTGTGACTATATTATCAAAAAATTTCTATAATACGATATTAAAACATTGGATAAAAAAATAAATTGCATGAAGCGTGGTCGACAATCGATCATCTAGATTTTCAAGGGCCATCGAGATCACCCCAAACACCACACAACCACTACAAGAAAACTATGAATCACATGAGGATTTTCCTGGGAATTAGTATGAAATTTTGTAGGAAAATAAGTTTCCTACGAATTTTCATACAAATCCCCAGGAAAATTCCCATGTAATTCACACTTTTCTTATAGTGAACTTACGATTATCTTATACCAGACTAATAAGAGTTACCTTTTTTGTTAACAATATTCTTGTATTACCGTTCGTACACGCTCGTTATTAGTCATCACCTAATAATTCCTACATTATTGCTCAATTATCCAAGTATATATATGTGTGTGAAGCCTATATATAACTAATTAAAGTTCCCCAATTTTCTTTATAACAATTTAATTAGTGTGCTATGTGAATGTTTATATATGTAAGTATGCACCTCCAAAAACACAAACCCCATAAAAAAACAAAGACATATACATGCAATTTGCTTATACTATTGCCTCGATATTTAGAACTTTGGGACAAGGAATTCACTATCATCTTTAAACATGGGCCATGGGGTTAGGAATAGTGAGATGGTTAATATAAAATATTTGTGCTAGCCTGACAACAATACATATATTCCACGTACCTAACATGATTATATAGAAATACTATACGAGTGTGGAACACATAGAAAGGAATATTTCAAATGTTCAAAATGCATTAATTTATTCACTTACATCTATTGCACAAAGCCAATTCTCTTATTTGGATATAATCTAAACATAATTGTGACAAAAAGTATCCACACGTTAAGTTAAATTTACATTAAAGAATGTCTTTTTTTTAGCAACCTTTCAGTTCCAATTCTCCACGTAACATGATTATGATTAGGGAAACTTACTTAAATATATTATATTAAGAAAATATTTTCTATTTATAGCAATAACATTTTTTTTCACTTGATCACTTTTAATACATTTATAATACAATTTTAATACATATTACAAAGAACAATTTATAAAACACATATAATACAAGTTTTATTAATTGATAATAGATTTATCACATTTTAATACATTAATAATACAATGTGTCAATTTCTTACCAAATTTTAAAACAATTTTAATACATATATATTGCATACATAATTCACTTTTAATACATATTGCAGATTTATCATAATATTGATATATATTGCTATAAATGATAATAAATAAAAAGTATCACTAAAATCGATAACTATTTATTAAAAGGTACCCATTTAAGTAATTTTTTCTTCATGGGTGTCAAATGGGCGGTTGAGTTGAAATTGAAGATATTAAAAAAGGTTGAAATAGAAATTAGGTTGGGTCCTGACCCGCCTAAGTTTACTTTGGGCTCAAATGGGATTAAAGATGGGATGGGTCTTGACACTACATCAAAAATGATTTTTAGCGGCAATTATCACTCTTTGTATATGCCCCTAAAACCTTTAGCGACATTGGTTCTAATGACACTTAACTAATGCCAGTAAGACTTTAGCACTCTTTATTAATGTCAATATTTACTGCCGCTAAAAGTTGTTTTTGTTGTAGTGTGACCCATCCAATTTGACCCGCTTAATCTCAATAATTTTAACACTATTATTATTTTAAGTTTTATAACCACAATTTGAATTTCAACTCAAGAAAACTAAAAAAAGAAGAAGTTACAAATAGATAGATAAATCCTAAAAGAATAAAATAGATAGTAAATCAAACCTTTAATATAGGAATATACATTATATCAATGCAAATAAAGAGTCTTACCAGTTGAAATTGGAGATTAAATGGGCTCAATTGAGGATTCTCTTAAAATGGGTTAAAACTTGAATGAATTGAGAATGAACCCAATTCAAACCATCTTGAACCCAACCCTTAAAATTATGGGCGGGTTACTTATAGTTGAGCTCATTTTTGACACTCCTACTTAAGATCATAAGATTAAAAGACATTTTGATACATTTGACATATTTTTAAGTAATCCTATTTTTAATTTAAGATCACAAAATTCAAAAATTCTCTTTTATTTCTTTAATTTCGTGCGAAATTAAAACATGACAAATAAATTGAAATGAAGAAAGTATAATTATAGACGGAAACTCCACGAGTCTTTTCAAGGAGTGAGGAGAAGGGCTTTTTGAGAATCGATCTACGTTCAACATAGAGTGAATAATAGTCATAATGTTTCACCTAATGTGTTTTGATGTCCATTCATTTTTAAATCTCAAGGTCAAAATCTACTTACAATCTGGCATACCAAAGTCAAATATGGTGAGTTGGACCACAACAACGTAACTTTATGAGCAGCAAAATTTGAAATATTACAACTTGTTTTTCAGGTTGATAAACAAAAGCAATAAGACAAGAGGGATGCATTTTTTTTCCTGGTCAAGTTTTAATCGAATAAGAGAAAGGCAAAATGACTGGTATGAGATGATGCAAGGAATGACCACATCAAAGTTTATTAGGTTTGACCGTAGTATGATTTGGTGTAAATATCAAATACGATTGACGCCATTAAAAGATCATTATTTTTTCACTAAAAAATGTTTAATGGCTATTTACATATATTTATATATATATTGATTAAATCGGTTACCATCCATATTCTTTCGGTGAGCGACGAGAGGGAGTTCCTGGACTGTAAGCACCCCTCACTTTTAACCTGTAGGTTGTAATAAGTTCGAGTCATCAAAGGAACAAAAAGGGTGTGGAGCTCACTAGGGAGGGTTGTAAAAAAAAATTCTCAATGAGCTAATTCGATAGAAACTGATTCGTGATAAAAAAAAACTTGTGTAGCTAGTAGTGTAAGTTTTTATCTTTTACCCACTCCTAAAAAACTATTTAATAGTCTTGATTTATAAAAGTATGTGTCTAAACTACTCTTAATTTCTCCTTTAACATGTAACTCATCAATATAATATGTTAATATGGAACTATTAGTGATGTTACCAATGTAACAAAAAGTAGAAGGGGTACAATTAGTCTCAAGATTCGTGTTTCCCCTTCTGACTAAACAAAAATAGATGGGACTTTTGTGTGTTTTGAATGATTTCCTCTCAGACTGCCCATTCCTATTTCACATTCAAACCACAACCCTCTTCTGAAATAAATGGAGTTGCATGCATTATTGTGTAAATTATAGCAAGAAAAAAAAACAGGAAAATAATTTGAAGTGATAGTTATTGGACATTAATTGTTGGCATTGCCAGTGACTGATCATTCATGGAGCTATATCTTTGCCTTTTGCTTTTGTCTATTTCCTCAGTTTCGATTTATGTGGCATCATTTGAATCGATACGGTCTTTAATTCTGTTGTTATAAACATTTAATAATATTTGTAACGGTTAATGAAATTTGATAGATTTTCCCTCGAAAACAAGAAGTCTCTGATTCAAGAGGGATATCATCAACCACTTTGACAGGTGATGTTTATCCATTATGGTTAGAAGATTTTTAAAATTTATAATTTGAAAAATTCGTTATAACATTTGTTTGACTATAAAAAGACTTACATTAATTATTAAAATAAAAATTTTAAGTTAAATATTTTTAAAGTTTAAAAATTATCGTTTTCTTGGAAATAAAAAGAAAATAGTATTACACTAACTTAAAAGGAGGGAGTATTTACCAGTATGTGACTCTGTGTTCCCGAATCCCAAGCTTGTAAAGTTGTAAACCATGTTATAACAAAGATCTTTCTAATATTCCACAATCTTTTACTTTAAATATTTTACCTTTGTATATTTGGTCAAAAGTAAAAATGAAAGGTTTAAAATCATGAAAAGTGGAAGAAAGTTAGACAAGATTGATGTGTTTTTTTTCTCTTTATAAATAGTTCTTGGACCGAATGCAAAAGCTTTTTTTTTTAGGTGTTTCATGTATTTTTTTGAGAAAATTACTTACGGTAAATATGTGATATGTATTTACAACATACTATTATAGTTTCAAAGAATTATAATTTCTAGCTATAGTTAGGATTTTGGGTGTATTTGGTATGGAAAATGTTTTCTAATTTTAGATTTCAAATATTTTTTTATCCTACCCCCAAACCATCCCCCCTCCCCCTCAAACAAAAATAAATAAAAATTATTTCTGAAAAATGTTTTAAAGTTTAAGATTTTTCAAAATTATTTCAATTCCCCCCCCCCCCACTCCTCCCT